>NC_056732.1:1658551416-1658853916 GCF_019279795.1 Protopterus annectens
TGACAGTTTGGAAGGTCCAGTCAGCATCCAAACAAACAAGTAGACTGCAGTCTACTTGGCTTCTTTTACTTTTAAAACTGTTGGGATTTTATTCTTGTGAGTTTCATTAACTTAACTTTGATAGCATTCTGTCGCTTCATTCCATGCAGCACACCTGATTTTTTTTCAATATTCGTGGTTTCCTGTTTAGAGGGTGCTTTACCTGGCAAACATTGTGTTTTTTTATCCCTTCTACAGTGCCAATAATGCCCCTTTACAGCTTGCATCTAGAGCAACTACATTTTTTTTGTGGGTCAATTGTTCAAATTCTGTTAGTATGGCTGACAGAGAGACAACCTTAACACCACCCTTGTTTCATCTTTGAGCTTCTGCAGTTCATGCAGCTGTTACTACAACTGTTACCCTGGACTAACAGGGAGTTCCTGAACAGTTATGCTCTGACTTTACCTTAAAAAACAAAACAGTTATTTCTCTTTTCAGCTAGGAAACTAGCAGCCTGCAGATATTTTTACACACATCCCTATCCAAATGTAGAATAAATCCTCTTCCTAGCATTGTTTTTAACAACTGAAACATGACATGAAAGAAAAACACTGATTTTTGCCTTTGAATTGAACACAGGGCCTAATTTATTTCTTTTCACTGCCTCTGGACTGACAAGAAATTGCTGACGTGTTAGGTTCTGACCTTACCTTAAAAACAGGTGTTTTTTCAACAGGAAACCAAAAAAAACCTCTTTACATTTGATACAATTTTTCAGGAACATGGGGATTTCACTTTTTGATTTCCCTTTTTACCAAAAAAGCACAAAAGTCCACAAATTGTAGAAAAACAAAGTCAGCACTCTTGGAACCACAAACTTCAGCAACTCAAGTAAATCATTGTAGTACATGGCCACAAAACATTTTGGGAGAGGTAAAAACACTTTTTATTAAACCAAAATAACAAATAGATAAGCACTTTCATCAAGAACCTTCTCAACGTCATCAGATAAGAACAGATCCAGAACAACACTCTTAAGTACATTCTGCAAGAGCATTAATTAAGTAATAAACCAATCCCATCACACTGACAAAAAGGACCTCCCTGAACTCATAAATATTCATGAAATGCAATCCTAAAAATATTCTTAAAAAGACACTCTTTAAAACCAGCATTTAAATGTCATTAACAAGAGCAAAAATGATGAAAAAAAAGGTGAAGAAATATATAAATACAAAAACACACATAATGTATAAAATCTATAAAATGGTGTTTAGAAATATTTTTTATATATTTTTACCTTTCCATTGCCTTTAGTTGTAACAGGCAAACAATGGAAAGTGAATCATTTAATCCTGGCCATTGCCTCGCATTTAGGTGGACCTTCCAAATTAATTATTTCTTTTCCAAAAGCAGCCCGCAAGGCCACCTCTTTTATCCAAGTCATTAGTGTCCACAATGAAGAACTGGAGAGTGGTCTGATTTTTCTGTGCAGTGTTTACTTAAGTTATTTGTAGATTTCCCAAGTCTGACATCCCATAAATGCTCATAAATTCTGTTTTTAAATTTCCTCTCAGTTTTTCCGATATAAAAACATTCACATGAGTTACACACTAGACAATAAACAACTCTTTCAGTATGACAGTACACCTTCTTACTTACCTGTATTTTAACACCATTCACCAAGAATTTGTGGCCTTCCATCACAAAACTACACTGAGCACAGGAACCACATTTTTTCATAGACCCTGCATTTGCAACATTTCTGTTAGACTCTAAAATGCATTTCAGGTTCATCCCTCTCTTAAAAACAATATTTGGTTTAGTTCCAACACATTCTCTAATATCCCTATCATTAAGTAATATAGACAATTTTTGAATAAAATATCCAACACACCCTTACTGTTACTGTGAAAGGTAGTAATAAAAGCATATTTAAAATTTGAATTCTGTTCAAAATTGGATTGGGTCAAGTCAGTTCCTACTCCATTAATCAAACAGCCATCAACAGGGGGCATGCCCTGGGCAGGTTTCACCTCATGGTGACCTAACAAGGGTTTAAAAAAACTCTTTCTCTTTTGTTGACCACCTCAATCATGACTTCATTAAAGAGCCATAATGGGTAACCCCTCTTGCAAAACATAGCTTTCAGATGGTCACACTCATCTAAGAAGTTATCGAACAGACTAACCATCTGGGCTGGCCTTAAGAATTGGCCCTTTACTACCCCTCGTTTTGTTTAAATGGATGTGCACTAACAAAATGGAATACACTGTTTGAATAGGATGCTTTCCAATGAATTTGTGCTACAAAGGCCTTCAACTGAAACTCTTTCTTCAGTAAGACATCAAAATATGCTATTTGTTCACTATTAACCTCATGTGTGAACTTTAAAAAACTGTTTGTGCCATTGATATATTCTAAAAATAAGGGGATCTCCTCTCTCAGGCCATTCCAACAAATAAAGACATTGTCCAAGAATCGTGTGCACAATGTACAGAACTTAAACCATGGGGTATTCATTAAAAATCTCCTTTCCCATTCCAACATAATTATGTTGGCGTACAAACCACCGCACGCTGACCCCATTGCCACACCTTCAATTTGTAAAAACAATTAATTATTGAACAGAATAAAATTATTTGTGAGTACTAGTTCTAATAAAGTCTCATAGGTGTTAACCAGTGGCTGGGGAAGACCCTTACCCACCAAAAATTCACAAAACCATCCCATGCCTATGGTGTGCGGTATTATCGTATATAAATTTTTGACATTGATTGTAATAAGACTGACTGTTTCATCAAATTCTAACACATCAATCCTTTTCAAAAAGTCCCATGAGTCCCTACATAGTAAAGGTTCATGTTGCACAAAGTCCTTCAATCTGATGTCCAAGAATTTCGCTATAGGGTGGTTAATGCAGCCCCTTGCATCAACTATGGTCCACATAGGTGGTTAGTCTAAGTTTTTATGTATCTTGGGTAACCCAAAAATGACAGGGATCCTAGGCTGTTTTATGCTTAAAAAATTAAATTCATCCAGAGAGAGACTACCTCCAGTGAATAAATCATGTAAAACACTTCTCATTTTCTTATATGCACCATGTAATTAATTAAACGAAGTTTGCATGTAAGCTTTACCTGTTAGCAAACACCCCATTTTATTGTAGTAGTCCACCATGTTCATCATAACAATCTCACCCCCCTTGTCCGGTTTCATTATCCGGAGGTCCTTGTTATCAGACTGTTGTCTTAACTTATTAATTTCATCCTGTTTCAAATTCCATTTTTGCTTTTTTGCCATTTTAGTATTTCTCATATCTAATTCACACATTTTTTCAAAACGCTGTAGTGAAGGATGAATGGGGGAACATTAATGGGCAGCACAGTGGTGCAGCGGTTAATGTTGTCACCTCACAGCAAGAGGCTCTCCGGTTCGATTCTCGGCTGGGATGCCTTCTGTGTGGAGTTTGCATGTTCTCTCTGTGTTCGCGTGGGTTTTCTCCGGGTACTCCGGTTTCCTCCCACATTCCAAAAACATGCATCTGGAGCATTTCTCCCCGGGCCTCCACTGAAAACAGGCTCTGTGGAACCTAGTCAGACATTCCCAGTCAATAAATGTAAAATAAAAATAAAATAAATAATGTACTGGATAACCTAATGGGATCCATGATTGACCTAAAATCCTTAAATAAAACATTCAGATTCAATTTCCTAATATACAACTTCAAATGCAATAATGCTGTTTCAATATTGGTACTTTCATCAGGAACAAAAGTCAATCCTCTAGCAAAAATATCACAGTCTGTACTGTCAATAGGTACACTAGAATGACTGAAAACTTTGAAGTCACCATCATGATTTAAAGAAACGGACAAACCAGGGGGAGCTGTATCAACATCAGCCGACATAGCTAGTACCTCATGTAGGCACCCCTCCCGTTGCCCCTTTAGTTGAAAGCATAAACCCCTGCCCCTGTTAGCATAATGGGGGCACTGTGAATTGTTTTCTCTGTAATTCTGCTCCCTCAGTTGTTCTGACCATCTCAGTGGCAGAAATTTTTCCTCCACTAAAAAAGTTTCAGTGGGGACCATATCCTCTCTAGGTTGTGCATGGTCACCCCAACCTTGGGATTTTGGGAGCTTAGGGTATGCAACATTTCTTTTATATTCAGATTTTTCACGCTCAATTGTATTTAATTTCCTGTTTTTAATGGTGATTACATGTTGCTCAATGCTTTTAAGAATACGCACATATTCAAAGTTATTAGCAGAGTGTGCACTATTAGAAGTTAATAGTACATCAAGTTCTGTAGCTTCCTGTGTTAAAGTTTGTATAGTTTTGTCAATATGCCTTATAACCAGTTCCATGTATTCAAGCCCATGCTGGTCAAATAAATGCAACAATTCTTTATGCAATGCAGAGTTACTAATCAAGCCTGTGGGAAACCACCACAGGTGGAGGCCCTTAGGCACAGTCTTTAGTTTAAGGCATTCTTAAAAGTATAAGTTATCAAGTTGCAATTTCTTTATTTTTAAAAGCAATTTATCAGACTTCTCCAGATTGTCATTATAAGAAGTAGCACTTACATTTCTTTGGGAAGACAGACTTGTAGTAGCAGAAAGCCAGGTGTTGAAATGTGGAGCTTCAGAATGCATGTTAGATCCTTTGTTTGTAGTTTATGGTCATCTGCCTTCATTAACATGTCAATTTAAATCAGAATTAGTATCAAAAGCACTTCTGGTCCCATTTTCACTTCCCCTGAGCAAAACAGGCTCCAAACTGGTCCTCCTTTCATCCGCGTCATTGGAATTGGTTTGCTCATTGAACTGAAGTAAACGGTTATCTTCCCCCTGTAAGGAAGCACTTCCTGGTTGTTTGGGGGCATGTTTAATCTCTCAAGCCTTTCCAAACATTGACTAAAGTCTTGTAGCAGTAAAGTAAGATCACTGATGGATTTTCCCAGGTCTTGTGAGTATAAAGGTGGTGGTGTGGTTTCCAGATCTGTGCCTGAAGCCATAAAACTGATCAAAAAAGCACAAAATCTAGAAACTGTAGAAAAACAACATCAGCACTCCTGGAATCACACACTTCGCAACTCAAGTAAATCCTTGTAGTAAATGGCCACAAAACACTTTGGGAGTGGTAAAAACACTTTTTATTAAACCAAAATAACAAATAGATGAGTGATTTTGTCAATAACCTTCTCAACTTCATCAGATAAGAACAAATCCAGAAAAACACTCTTAAGTACATTTTGCAAGAGCATTAATTAAATAATAAACCAATCCCATCACACTGACTAAAATGGACCTCCCTGAACTCATAAATATGCATGAAATGCAATCATAAAAATATTCTTAAAAAGACACTCTTTAAAACCAGCATTTAAATGTCATTAACAAGTGCAAAAATGATGGAAAAATATAAATACAAAAACACACAATGTATAAAATATATAAAACGGTGCTTATATAAAAATGTATATAAATATTTTTATATATTTTACCTTTCCATTGCTTTTAGTTTTAACAGGCAAGCAATGGAAAGTGAATCATTTAATCCTGGCCATTGCCCCCGATTTACGTGGACCTGCCAAATTAATTCTTTCTTTTCCAAAAGCAGCCCCCATGGGCCACCTCCTTTATCCAAGTCAACAGTGTCCACAATGAAAAATTTGAAAAAGTGGTCTGATTGAGCAGTGTTTACTTAAGGCATTTGTATATTTCCCAAGTCTGATATCCTTTAAATGCTCATAAATTCTTTTTTTAAATTTCCTCTAGGTCTTTTTGCCATAAAAACATTCACGAGTTACACACTGCACAATAAACAACTCTTTCAGTTTCTTCTTATTAACCTGTATTTTAAAACCATTCACCAAGAATTCATGGCCATCCATCACAAAACTGCACTGAGCACAGGAACCATATTTTTCATAGTCCCTGCATATGTTTAGACTCTAAAATGCTTTTTAGGTTCATCCCTCTCTTAAAAACAATATTTGGTTTAGTTCCAACACATTCTCTGATATCCCGAACATTAAGTAATATAGCTCAATTTTTGAATAAAATATCCAACACATCCTTACTGTTACTGTGAAAAATAGTAATAGAGGGTCTATATCATGGGAGCGACATCTTAAAATGTCGACTCTCAGTTGTTCGACATGAAACTGGACAAGGGGGTGCGGGATTGTTATGTTGAACATGGTGGACTACAACAATAAAATGGGGTGTTTGCTAGCAGATAAAGCTTACATGCAATCTTCGTTTAATGAACTACATGGTGCATATAAGAAAGTGAGAAGTTTTTCACAGGATTTATTCATTGAAGGTAGTCTCTCTCTGGATGAATTTATGTTTTTAAGCATAGCACAGCCTAGGATCCCTGTCATTTTTGGGTTAACAAGCTATATAAAGACTTAGACCAACCACCTGTGTGGCCTACAGTTGATGCAAGGGGCTCCATTACCCAACCTATAGCCAAATTCATGGACATCAGATTGAAGGACTTTGTGCAGCCTGAACCTTTACTATGTAAGGATTCATGGGATTTTTTAAAAAGGATTAACGTGGTAAATTTGATGAAACAGTCAGTTTCATTACAATCAATGTCAGAGATTTATATACGTTAATACTGCACACCATAGGCATGGAATGGTTTTGTGAATTTTTGGTGTGTAAGGGTCTTCCCCAGCCACTGGTTAACACCTATGAGACTTTATTAGAACTAGTACTGACAAATAATTTCATTCTATTCAATAACAAACTGTTTTTACAAATCGAAGGTATGGCAATGGGGTCAGCGTGTGGTGGTTGTTATGCCAACATAATTATGTTGGAATGGGAAAGGAGATTTTTAATGAATACCCCATGGTTTAAGTTCTGTACATTGTACACACGGTTCTTGGATGATGTGTTTATTTGTTGGAATGTTCCTACAGAGGAGATCCCCCTATTTTTAGAATATATCAATGGAACAACCAGTTTTTTAAAGTTCACACATGAGGTTAATAGTGACCAAATAGTGTATTTGGACACCTTACTGAAGAAAGAGTGTCAGTTGAAGGCCTTTGTAGCACAAATTCATAGGAAAGCATCCTATTCAAACAGCGCTCTGCATTTTTGATAGTGCACACCCATTTAAAAGAGGGGTAGTAAAGGACCAATTCTTGAGGGCAGCCCAGATGGTTAGTCTGTTTGATAACTTCTTAGATGAGTGTGACCATCTGAAAGCTATGTCTTGCAAGAGGGTTACCCATTATGGCTCCTTAATGAAGTCATGATTGAGGTGGTCAACAAAAGAGAAATAGTTTTTTTAAACCCTTGCTAGGTCACCATGAGGTGATACCTGTCCAGGGCATGCCCCCTGTTGATGGCTGTTTGGTTGATGGAGTAGGAACTGACTTGACCCAATCCAACGTTGAACAGAATTCAAATTTTAAATGTACTTTTATTACTACCTTTCACAGTAACAGTAAGGATGTGTTGGATATTTTATTCAAAAATTGGGCTTGGATATTTTATTCAAAAATTGGGCTATATTACTTAATGATAGGGATATCAAAGAATGTGTTGGAACTAAACCAAATATTGTTTTTAAGAGAGGGATGAACCTAAAATGCATTTTAGAGTGTAACAGAAATGCTGTGCATGCAGGGTCTATGAAAAAATGTGGTTCCTGTTCTCAGTGTAGTTTTGTGATGGAAGGCCTTGAATTCTTGATGAATGGTTTTAAAATACAGGTGAATAAGGTTTGCTGTCATACTGAAAGAGTTGTTTATTGTGCAGTGTGTAACTCATGTGAATGTTTTTATGTCAGAAAGACTGAGAGGAAATTTAAAAACAGAATTTATGTGCATTTAAGGGGTATCAGACTTGGGAAATCCACAAATGTTTTTGTAAACACTGCGCAGTAAAATCAGACCACTCTTTCAGTTTTTTCATTGTGAACACTGTTGACTTGGATAAAAGAGGTTGTCTATGGGGGCTGCTTTTGGAAAAGAAAGAATTAATTGTGCAGCTCCGCCTAAATGCAGGGCAATGACCAGGATTAAATGATTCACTTTCCATTGCTTGCCTGTTAAAACTAAAAGCAATTGAAATGTAAAATATATAACAAATATTGATATACATTTTTAAATATACTTTCATTTTGATATAAACACCATTTTATAGATTTTATACATTATGTGTGTTTGTGTATTTATATATTTTTTCATCATTTTTTTCATCATTTTTGCACCTGTTAATGACATTTAAGTGCTGGTTTTAAAGAGTTTCTTTTTAAGAATATGTTTATGATTGCATTTCATGAATATTTATGAGTTCTGGGAAGTCCTTTTTAGTCAGCGTGATGGGATTGGTTTATTACTTAATTAATGCTCTTGCAGAGTGTACTTAAGAGTGTTTTTCCAGATTTTTTCTTATCTGATGAAGTTGAGAAGGTTCTTGCTGAAAGCGCTTATATATTTATTTTGGTTTAATAAAAAGTGTTTTTACTGCTCCCAAAGTGTTTTGTGGCCATTTACTACAATGATTTACTTGAGTTGCTGAAGTGTGTGGTTCCAGGAGTGCTGAATTTGTTTCCCTTTTTTACAACTCAAACAACTTCAAGAAACTGCAAAGCATTCTATAGTAATGAGTGAAACAATTTCTCGCAGTTTTAGTAGCTTTAGTTTGGTCACTATAACCATTAGCATTATCATTTTACTGCATGAATGCATTGGGACTCCTCAACATGAAACTGAATAAGAGCCTCTTTCCTGAAAGCAGTGCACTGAAACTCATATGGAAAATAACAAAAATTGTGCATATCCTGATGGCCTTTCAGGTTTCTTTTGGGTCATTGATATAACTTTCATTGTGATTCTTTACATCACTAACAATTTGTCAACCACAAATCATCAAAAAGGGGAAAAAACACAAACATGTCAATTTTTGCTGGACGCAATCTCCCTGAACTCCAACAGCCCTGCATCTCCAATTGCACTAAATTTGAGATCATACAACAGTGAAGAAGAAAATCATGTTACTCAGTTTTGATGAATAACAACTGTCAGACCTGTTGAAGCAGGTATTTAATAAGGTCTGCTTGATGTAACCAAAATGTCAGAACACTGACATTCATAAGACCAACATGAGAAACCCGAGACATCATAATCCTGACAAAACAAATTGGCAATTTCAAAAGGCTGAAGTTGTAAAACACTGACTTACCTACTATTTAATACAAAAATGAAAATAAGAACAAATGCCGTATACATAGCACACTATAACTTTAAATCCACGTGCTACCCAAAGAAAATCCCACCGAATATTGATGACGGTATCTACAGCACTGGCATGAATATTCATTGCCAATACCTAAATTCCATAAAACAAATTATTTATGTTTTTACTTATACACTTATCAGGCGGGGGCTTGCTCCCCTGCACCCTCTCATGGGGGCCCTCCCAAACACCCTGCAAATTAGATATACCAACTCCAAGATCCCACTACAGTGCTGAAATGAGCAGATTTCTTGTTCCGCTCAGCTGGTAAAGTCAGCATTTCAAATGTTCAGTCTTCTGAATGTCAGTATAGTAAAGTTTCACTCATATGAAACTTCGGTTTTCTCATCTCCGTGTTATGAATGTCGGTCTACTGACATTTCGGTCATGTCAAGTAGACCCATTCAATATAATATACTCAATAAATCAAGAATTTAAAAAAGAGTTGAATGAATAAAGGGCTGCCAAACCTATGCATGTCCATTAACAGTATAAGATACTCAAAGTTTTTTTTTTTTTTTGTTAAAAATGCAATGTACTGAGTTTTGGTTATGTAATATTCGAGAAACAAGCTTCTATGTATCACAGTTTGGGAAGCTAGAATGTTACTGTAACATAAATGTAACCTTTGATGGTTACTGTTGCATGTATTTAGACAGCAGTTCAGTTCCAGTAAGTATTTTTATTTTACTTTTGCAGTATCACAAAGTTTATTGACAGTTATTAGAATGATTTCAATGGAGTTCATAAATAAATATACCATCTAGAACTAAAAATCTAGATATTTACAAGGTTACATAATGAACACACATTATATTACTGAACTCTATGCATGATGTAGTACTTGGAATATAATCAGTCATATACATGCCTAATAAAAGGTTGAATGTTGTTTTCTTTCTTTTCTTTTAGTCATTTGGCTGATCCAATCACAACAGAAGAAATATTGATAAAAAGAAATGGTCTCGCTTGCCACTTCCAGTTCTTCATCCATATTACCCTCTTTAATTGAAATAGATGCCTTTTTGATGATTTCATATTCAGTGGGAGAGCTATTAGGATCATTGTCTGTTGTTTCATGTTGCTTGTTCATTGTCTTTTCTCCATATATGGCAGTAACTATTGGCTTAAAAATAATATAATAATTCAAGAAATTAATAAAATAGAAAAGTCTCCTTTCAGAGTCAACACATTCATTCCAAAGATTTCATATATTATAATAATGAAGTCTGACATTAAAACTATTGTTCTGTTTTCACTCACCATGTGTTTTTTTAACATATATTTCCATGTTATGGCATTAACAATTCTACTTCTCAGGATATTTTTATTCTTTCTGCATGTCTCTATATAAAACATTTAGAAATGTAGTACAGCACTCTCTTTAGGTTCATATTTTGCAAATCACAGACACCAACTTTTTCTCAGAAATGTTGCCACCAAAGTCCCTCATGACTGACAAATAACTCAGGGCCTTATACCGCCCTGGGAAAGGCTGTCTGTCTGATGTGCACTACAAGATTACCTGCCATGTTAAACCTAATATTTTTTCTTTCTTCACTAAGCCACCAGGCAGTAGGTAGAGAAGAATATGTAGCAAATTAACATGCTTGAAAGTCAATACTGCAAACCCCAAAACAATGAGGAATTAAGCAGCATTGCGGGTAATATATACTATGTCCAAAAATTCTTGTATCTTGGGGAATGTAATGTCAAGTTCATATGAACATAGGCATTTACTGGGTATATAGTCTAGGATACCTCTTCTTAGCCTACAACAGTTTTCCAGCTTCCCTAGGCCACTGTCTGGGGATGTGAATCGCTCAGAGTGACACAGTAGGAAAATGGAGGGTGAGGGAATCAAACACTGGACTACAGGAAGCATCTTGGTAACAGCTGATAGCCTTAACCATCTGAGCCAACTACCAAACTAAAAAGATTTGTAAGGAGCATGTTTTCATAAGTTACAAACTATTGCTTTATTATTCTGTTTATTGATTTTCCCTTTGTTCACCAGGTTAGTCCCACTGTGACCCGAGTTTGTATTCATACTTCTAGGGGAAATTTGGACAGGGCATCAAGGAACTTCCTCTACTCACTGTGACATGTAAGGTGGGTGCACCTGTCAAGTGTGAAGCATCTGCTCCGTTCCTAGTCTACTGGCAGTTGGGAGAACAGCAAGCCAAACATGGCTTCTAAAGAAATGGAGTTGAGGTAAATGTTGACTCCATAGAGAAGTTTATAGTTGTAGAAGAAAACAGAGTTGTTCAAGAGGAAGTAAAAGAAGTTCAAATTGAGGATAGAGAAAAGATTTTTGAAGGGTCAAAGAGTGAAGAAGAGATTATAATTACAGCCCTTCAGTCTGGAGGGTTCCAGGATGCTATACTGGAGAACTTAATAGTGCAAAGTGAACCAGGAACAGGAAAATAATTATTGTATGGTGAAATGATGGAAATATTAAACAAAGTAGAAGAACAGCATAAGAATAGTAGAAGAAATAATTTGCAGAGGTTGTTGGAATACAAAAGGAAGCAGGAAGGAAGGGAAAGAAGATGAAAGAGTCAAAAAATAAGAAACATAATTTAAGAATTCAGAGTATGGAAGAAGTAAAAATGGATAGGTATGAAATTTGGGGCAAGATAGCTGTGCCTGTAGGCATAAAGGAACAGGAGGTGTGAACTTTCATCTTAATTAAAAAGAGATGTATTGTAACATTTTTTGAGACTGTTGATAATTTAACACTTTCTTGTAAATTTAAGAGAAGGGAGGTGAATAATCTTAGAATTTTATCTATTAATGTTAATAGTACTAATAAAATAGTTAGGGGAATGGGAGTAATAGAATAGTGTAATAAGTGTGATGCAGATTTCATAGTCTTAGAAGATATTAGGATTTTAAATAAAGAAGAAAGAGAACAGACAGAGACTTTATGGCTGGGTGGTATAATATTGAATTTAGGTTAAAAAACCTTTTCAGTGATTGCTATATTGTATAGAAAAGGAATAACATTTTTAGAGCATACTTTAGCTAGATTAGATGATTGAAGGTAGTAGACTTTAGATGGGAAAGGAAAGTATATTTATCAATAACAATATATGCATATGTGCTATATAATGAAAGGGAGAAATTATTCCTAGATATATTAAACTATGTTATAGTAAATATGAATATAATAGTAAAAGGAAATTGTAATTGCAATTTAAGATGTTAAAAGCATAAGTACTGAGTAGATAAGAAGGTAGTGGAAGAAATAATAAAATATGGAAAGTTAGAATTATAGAATTTGAGTAAGAAATTTCAAACAGAGCGTGATTATTTTCTTCTACCTAAAACTATGAAAATTCGAATACAAGAAGCAGTCAAGACAGTTTGTTTGTTTAGACCATTTAACAATATAGATTGAAATAGATTAGAATAAAGAGTAGACAGGAAAGTATTAATAGAATTAATAAAAAAGAGTGGAACAAGAAAGCTAGAGAAGATATAGTAATATTATGGAAGGATCATTTAACAATGAGAGACTTTTATAAGAACTGGTCAGAATGGAGGATAATATTTAAAGAGAAGTATAAAATAATTTAATTACCAGGGGAGAATAAGGTAAGACAAAAACATTAAAAAGAAATATAAAGAATTTCAAAAAAATGTTTTAAATAGTCTTGATAGAAACGAAAGAGATTATTTTAGGAGTGATGAAGAGATTTATCAAAAGAGTGAGGAAAAATTGAAGATATATTATATAAGCAAAAATATTTTACAGGGAGAGAAGGAAGACGTATCACCATATTTGTGTGTAAAGTAAAAGAAGACAGTGGTATAATGACAGAGATGAAAATCAGTAGTGGAACATTTGAAAAAGAAAAGACAAATATAATGGACATTGTAGTTACATATGTGAAAGAGATAATAAGAAAAAATGAATTATTTTATTTAACAGTTGTTTACCAAGAAAGTCTAACTTGGAATGAAGCCAATTTTCAGCAGAGGCCCAGGGAGAAATGCTTCAGATGCATGTCTTTGTAACATGGGAGGAAACTGGAGCACCTGGAGGAAACCCACATGAATGCAAGGAGGACATGCAGACTCTGCACAGAAGGCACCTTAGCCAAGAATCAAACCAGAGAACCATTTGCTGTATGGCAACAATGCTACCACTGCACCATCCAAATAAAAATAAGAAAATAAAAAGAAATAATAAAAAGAAGGAATAAAAAGAAAAATGTTAGTGGAGGGTAAAGCCGTTTACAGAAGAAATAAAGAAATGGAACAGCAAATTGCTATAGCAGAGACAGACAAGGTAATAAAGAGTATAAACATGAATTCAGCAGCTGGATTGGATTGTATAGAGTATCTAATGTATGCAAAATTAATCCAATGCCAACAAGAAATATTAATCAAACTATTTATTGAGTGGCTAAATGATGTGACTAATAATGAAGAACTATGTCCGGTTGTGATGAGATTGATAAGGAAGAAGGGAGAAAAGAATGAAATTTAAAATTGGAGGCCTATAATATTGAACAACTGTGATTAGAAATTATTTATGAAAATAATACAAAAAAGATTAGAAAATAAGTTGAGTTATATAATAGAAGAAGATGTTTATGGAGTTAGATGAAAATGAATTCAAAAAGTATTAATAATAACTAGTGGAATAGTAGATGATATTAAAAAAGGACAAAAAAGAAACAAAATGAATAGTGTCTGATATAAATAAAACATTTGATTCAGTAGAGCATGATATTGTGTGACAAATTATGGGAGAATACCATTTTAGTATAAAGATTAAGAGAGTATGTGAACCAGTATATAAAAATACTAACATCAGAATTTTAGTAAAGAAATAGAGATGAGAAGAGGTATAAACAGGGATGTCCAATGAGTAGTGTTTTGTTTGTAATAGTTATGAATAGTGTGATTAAGGGATTAAATTGGATAAAAGTAAATATATAGAAATGGGAGTAAAGTATCCCATTATTCTCTTGTGCTGATATAATATTAACTGCAAAAAGTGAAGAAGAAATGAAAAATGTAATCAGAAATGTAGACAACAGACTACAAGATGTTGGACTAAGCATTAACTGGAAAAAGGTAAAGGCTTTGCAGGTGATAAAAAAATGGAAGGGGTACAGTTTGTGGAAAAGATATCTGTGTTAGGAACTGAATTTGGAGAGTATGATATAATAAAGAAACAATGGGAGAAAAAATTTAGATTTTTTTTCTCATTTTTTTATTGATTTTCAAGAGTATAATTACAATTTTTAACAAGAAAAAACAACATAATATCAAATTTTTACAAAAACTATATACAAAGTCCAAAATAGATACCAAATCTTCAATAACATTACATTTTGTCTAATAGTTTTTTAAGCTTTATCCAGGCAATTTGTTTATGAGTCATGTTTGAGGAGTGTAACATAGCTGTTTGTAATTCCCTACTACAAATAATCTTAGTAAAAGATATAAATTCCTTAAATGAGAGGTTATTTTTACATTTCCAATTTCTAGTAATAGCTTTTCTTGCTATAGCAAGTAGAGTCCAAAGGAGGTTCATTTGATTCAGTGGAACATACCTTGGCATTGGTGCATTAAAAAGTATCATAGAATCAGAGATCTCGCATCTGTCAACCACAAAGCTTTAATAAAATTTTTAAACTCCATCCAAAATGTGGTTATTGTTCTGCATTCTAAAAACATATGTGCCCAGTCTGCATCTATTAGCTCCTCGCATCTCCAACATCTATTAAAATCTTTCTTGCTTATTCTAGAGGCTTTTTTTGGTGTAATAAAACTTTTATGAATGAATTTCCATGTAAAAATTTTCCAATATGTGGAAGAAGAGGTATGGTAAACAGATCTGAGAATTAAAGCTTTATCATTTATATGTATTTGGGAGTTGTTGAAATTGTTGATATATTTCCATAAATTGTCATCTAATATTATTAGATCTGATCTAAGAATGTTGTAAAATCTTGACAATGAGATACCATTATTATAGCCTATATTGGTGAAGTCAAAGGGGATGGATACATTTTTGGGGAGGTCTGTTATAGCAGGAAAATGATGTCTTTTAAATTCCATGAAAATAAATTCTCTGAAGATTTGAATATTTAACCAGTTATTTTGGTAAATATTATACCTGGCTAAAAGGTAGGTAGTATCATGAATATTATTAGATTGTAAAAACTGATGCCAGAATAATAACCCATTTTCTTCCATAGTTTTTTTTTCATCATGTTAAAGGAATCAAAGCATCCCTTGGTTAAGATTATTGGAAACATTAGAATGGACAATTTGTTGTTCAAAAGGTTCTTATTTATTACTTTTTTAAAATTTTGCAAGATATATTTAATTATAGGAATAAGATGTGATTTTTCCTGCTCATTGTTGAAGAAGAATTCTTTAATAACTATAGATAGCTTAATATTTTCAGAACAATATATGTTTTTGAAAAAAATGTCAAAATTACTTAATAGTATTGTTTTGTGTAAATTTTTCCAATTTGAATGGTATTTTGGACTTAACCACAGACTTGTTATATTAAGAATAATGGCATCAGCATAAAGCTCAAATTTTGGAAAAGCAATCCCTCCTTCAATCCAGTTTTTATAGTGCCAATCATATTTAATCCTTGTTTTTTGAGGATACCATAGACATTTAATTTAGTGTTTATATGTTTAAGTTGTTTTCTAGAAGGAGGAGCCAATAATGTTTGAAGATAAAAAATAATTTTTGGTAATAGAATCATTTTTATCAGAGATAATCTTTCTTCCATAGTAAAGAACATTTTATTCCATCTATTAATGTATTCTGTGATTTTTATTTAAGAAAATTTTATAATTTATATTTATAGTGTCCTTCCATTTAGACAGAATATGAACCCCTAGATATTTCAATTTATCATTGGTCCAGTTAAAGTTATTGTAATTAGATAGAGTGTTATTCAATTTTTTATTGATGAGAATAGTTTCTGTTTTGTTTTGGTTAAATCTAAGGTTTGAGATTTCCTCAAAGAGTTTTAATGATCTGATAATGTGATCAATAGATCAATCAATATTTCCAATAGTTAATAAGATATCATCTGCAAAGAGTAACATTTTAGAAGAATAGTTCTCATTAACATCAAAACTTTTTATGTTTATATTGTTTCTTATAAAATTAGCAAATGGTTCTATTGCTAATGCAAATAGTAGGGGGATAAAGGGCAACCTTGTCTAGTGCCTTTTAGAATTTGAAGTGGGCCAGATAAAAAAGCGCCGATTTTAATATACGCTTTAGAACCTTCATATAATTTTTTTAACAAGTTTAAGATTTCTGAGGAGAAATTATATTATTTTAATACCATAAATAAGTATGTCCAGTTAATAGAATCAAATGTTTTATCTAGATCTAGACTGATGAGTGATAATTCTTTTTTTTTATTTGCAAAATCTATTAAAGTTAAAAGTCTAATAGTATTATCCTGAACTTTTCTGTTCAGTATAAAACCTGTTTGATCGTTGTTTATTAAAGTCGGCATCATTTGATTTAATCTGTTTGCTAAAATAGACGTAAATATTTTATAATCTATATTTAATAAGGAAATAGGACGATATGATGAAACAAATTTGGAGTCCTTATCTTGCTTTAGAATGGGAGAAATTAGCGAATATTTCCAAGAAGGACAAAGTTTGTCACTTATTTGAACTTCCTCAAGTGCTTTCATTAATATCTTCAAAGCGGAATCAGGGAAAATTTTATATAATTCACCTATTATGCCATCAAGACCAGGGGCTTTATTATTTTTAAGATTTTGTATTCTTTCTTTAACTTCTATTAATGATATTGATTTAAGTAATCTATTATTTTGTTCTTTAGAAAGTTTATTATTTATATTGTTTTTTTAGAAATTCTATTTTTGAACTATTATTAGTAAAGTTTAAGTTTGCTTTATTCATTGTTTCATGATATGAATGAAAAATCTCTAAAATATCTTTTAGATTAGAAGAAGGTTTTGAATTGTGTTTAGATGTGTCTAATATTTCAATTATGTGTTTACTCTTGTGAAAACTTTTCATTTTGGCTGCTAATCTATGCATATGTTTTGGATTAGATGAATAAGATTGTAATTTTAACCTCTCTAAATTAATTGCTACTTTATGACTAAGAATTTCTAAATATTCAAGATTTAGTTGTTTTAATTTCAGATTCAAGCCCAATTCTTTGGGGTGTAAGTTCTTTTTTAAAGTCATCAGATAACATCAAAAATAATTTGTTGAGCTTAAATACAATTAATTGACAAGCTCATTAATTAGAAACAATTGCTGCTTAAAGAAACAAGCATTTAAAAGTTTTTGTATATAAAAATTAAAACTGTGTAATGTATATAAAACCAATATATACCAAAAATAGTACAATTAAAAATGGTAAAAAATGCCTAGTAAAATACAAAAAGACATAACGTATCAAGAATTAATACCAAGAAGTACAAATGAGAAACCCATGTGTACCTGATGTAAAATTTACGCTGAAATAGCTTTTAACTTTAAAATGGGCTTGATGGATATTTAGTCGTTCAAGCCTGGTTTTTTGTTTGATTCTATGGAAATTTGCCAAAAGGTCTCCCTTTGTTCTAGTTTCGCCTGCCATGGTCCTCCCCTTGGATCCCTGTTAATACTTTCCAAGACAAAGAATTTATATCTGGCTGTGGGGCATGTAGATGTATGCTTAAACAAAGCATTGTTGCTGTTTTCTTTTTGTATATCATACATGTGTTCGTAAATCCTGCGTTTAAGACTTCGCTCAGTCTTCCCCACATAATATGCTGAGCATTTTGTACATATAGCCAGATATATAACTCGTTGGCTATTGCAGTTATAATATGCCGTGGCTTTAATCACTCTATTCAATGCTGGAAGGGATACTTGGTCATCGTGCACGATGTAAGAACATTGTGCACATGATCCGCATCTAAAAGTACCCTTACGTGTACGAGTGAGATTGCTATGAGAGGAGCCATGTTCCAAAATGTTTTTTATACTTTTCCCCTTACGGTAAACTGTTCTCATTTCCTTACCATGCAAGTTGGGTAAATCAGTAATTTCCATGAAGGTTTCCCACTCGTTAGAGATAATATCCCTGATGTTGCTAGAATTAGTGCTATACTGTGTAATAAAGGCTTGTTTGAATTCTGAATAATTGTCATTTTCACTCATACTGTTGGAAGTGATCCCCGAACCTAGAACCGGGCTGAATCTATCCCGTACTATATCTGGACATGTTGTTTAATATGTTGTTCATTTTGCCCTCATATAGAACCTGGTCCATGATGACCATACCACCCCATCGTGCACGATGACCAAGTATCCCTTCCAGCATTGAATAGAGCGATTAAAGCCACGGCATATTATAACTGCAATAGCCAACGAGTTATATATCTGGCTATATGTACAAAATGCTCAGCATATTATGTAGGGAAGACTGAGCGAAGTCTTAAATGCAGGATTTACGAACACATGCATGATATACAAAAAGAAAACAGCAACAATGCTTTGTTTAAGCATACATCTACATGTCCCACAGCCAGATATAAATTCTTTGTCTTGGAAAGTATTAACAGGGATCCAAGGGGAGGACCATGGCAGGCGAAACTAGAACAAAGGGAGACCTTTTGGCAAATTTCCCTAGAATCAAACAAAAAACCAGGCTTGAACGACTATATATCCATCAAGCCCATTTTAAAGTTAAAAGCTATTTCAGCGTAAATTTTACATCAGGTACACATGGGTTTCTCATTTGTACTTCTTGGTATCAATTCTTGATACTTTATGTCTTTTTGTATTTTACTAGGCATTTTTTACCATTTTTAATTGTACTATTTTTGGTATATATTGGTTTTATATACATTACACAGTTTTAGTTTTTATATACAAAAATTTTTAAATGCTTGTTTCTTTAAGCAGCAATTGTTTCTAATTAACGAGCTTGTCAATTAATTGTATTTAAGCTCAACGAATTCTTTTTGATGTTATCTGATGAAGTTGCATCTAGCAACGAAAACGTGCTGTATTGAGTAAATATTTGTGTTAATAAAGAGTGTTTTGGACTACTACTGGATATTTATTGGCACAGTTTCTCTCCGGTGCTGGTTTTTGTGTATTTTGGTTTCTTTTACCAGCACTATCTTCCGTTTGCTTGTTTTGTGTTTCCATGGAAGCTTCGGGGGAGACACCTATTGCCGATATCCTAACATCGTCATTTCGCTCAGAAGCGGGCGAAATTCGCAAACTTACCGGGCAACTTAGCCAACTTATAGACATTCCTTTGCCCTTAGGAAAGGGTTTACAGCAGGTGTTATCTAAACCTGCTCATTCCGTGAACACGGACTTCCAGGGTTCACCGGACACTGCCGGTCTTTCAGCGAGCAGGGGACTACCTCCTTCTGGTGTCGGACGTCATCCGACATCGACAGACTTTCAAAGAACGCCGTTAATTTTACAAACAGAAAACCAGCCTTGTTTACGGTCCTCGGATGAAACGGGGAACATCAATACACCTACTTCCACGTTCCAGGACTGGTACAAGGACATTCCTTCTTTTGAACATTATGGAAACCACGTCCATAGGAACGAAAAGAACATTAGTTTCAAGGACTCACTGCCGCGCTCGATTCATGATTGTATAGGTACCGTAGCTTAAATTTAGATAACATGTACCTCAATGAATGTTTAAATAAGCGTTTAGTCCCCAAAGGTTTAAGGGTCCACAAGTACCCTAATAATGTGGCTTTAGGTAGTGATTTTCATACAGAATTGGTAAATGCTTTTGACAATTGTGGGCTTGCGATAGTACAAGCTATCATTAGAAATAACGAAAAAGAGATAGCCCTACTAGATAAGGATATCGAAAAATACAAAGTGGCTGTTACTAGTGATCTCATGTTTCAGGTTGAGACAGAAAAAAGGAGGTATTATCAAATTAGAAAGGACGTTGATGATAAATGTGATATCATTCTTAATAGAAAATACAAAAAGTTACAAAGGGATATTAGAGAATACAATGAAGGTTGTCAGTATCCCACACCGCCCTCTAACAATGTTCATACACACAAACAACACAGAACAGCATTTCATTCAGAGCATATAATGCATGAACACGAACAAGTAACAGACCTGCCTGATGAATGGGCACTTGACCCACTCCCTAGGAGATCTGAAAGGATTCGTAATCAGCGGAAGACACACCAGTCTTTTTCCCCCGAACGCCCACCACACAGGGAGGTCACGAGGAACAACTGGAAACAGTATTAAACACCAGCTCCATTGTAGGAATAGATACTACAGAGACTGTTCACAGTGTTTCAACAGATGATGTTGACTTCCCTAATATTATATGTAAAAAGGGGGGCTATACTATTTACAATTATAGTCACCTACATATCACTGATACTTTCTTTGAATTATTTACCAAAGGATTCAAATATGTCCCTAGTAGGAGTAGCAATGTTACACAAGTCATTATGGATTTGAAACTTTTCATCAGAAAACTTAATTTACAGAACCTATTGGGCCACAGTGACATGACTCAACAAGATTATCCACACAGAAGTGGTACTTTCAATCCTCCACTTCACCCCCAATTGAAAAACTTGGAGATGAGAATGGAACAAAAAATCAGGAATTATTGTAGGTACACTAGATTTGTTCCTAATTTAACTATTCCTGAAAGCCATCTATTGGATATCTTGAGACATGACACCAGTATTAGAATCATGGAGCCAGACAAAGGGGGTGGTATGGTCATCATGGACCAGGTTCTATATGAGGGCAAAATGAACAACATATTAAACAACAAGTCCAGATATAGTACGGTTTCTCTTAATGAAATTAACATAGCTTACAAAAAGATCGATCTGGCCATAAAAGATCTTTTGGATATAGCTGTTATAGATCACAGTACTTATACTTTTTTGTACAATTCTCAACCTAGGGTACCATCCATTTTTGGAGTACCCAAGGTCCACAAGAATGTACATGACCCTCCTTTAAGACCTATCGTAGCAGCCCAGGGTTCCAAAATTTCCACGATTTCCAAATTTTTAGACTACAAGTTCAAAAGATTGTGGCCTAAAGCCAATCATTTACTCAAGGATTCGTGGGAATTTTTAAAACAAGTCACTCCTGACCTCTTGGTGCCTAATTTAAAATTTCTGACCATAGATGTAGTGGACCTGTTTTCGGTGATACCACACGAAACGGGTCTACAATGGCTAGAGGAAGCACTTACATCTTGTCCTAGGGCCAACAACCAAGACAACTTTCTTATTTTGAATCTTATGAAATTAGTTCTACATCATAATTTCATCTACTTTGCAGGTGAATATTACAAGCAGATCTCCGGGGTTGCTATGGGGGCTAATTGTGCCCCTACATATGCAGACATTATTCTCTCTATCTGGGAGAATAAGTATGTATTTAACAGTTCTTACAAACAACATTGGGTTGCCTATTACAGGTTTCTGGACGATATCTGTATTTTTTGGACTGGATCAGATACCCTTATCCAAGAATTCATGGAATATTTGGCCTCCACTACAGATTTTCTTACATTTACACACCATGTGCATGTGGGCAGGGTTGAATATTTGGATGTTCTTCTCAGTATAGATAGTGAAGGAGGGTTTAAATCAACTGTTTATAGAAAGCCCACATTCTCTAACAGTTACATTCATTTCAAGAGTTTACACCCAATGCATCAAAAAAGAGGCATCGTCAAAGGTCAATTCGTCAGAATATCACGGATGACCTCAAATGACGAGGATTTTTTGTTAGAATGTCAAAAATTATTTACCATGTTTCGTGACAGGGGCTATCCGGAGGAATTTATTAATAATATAAGTGAACAAGTGAGGGCTGGCAGAGGGGATAGATTCAGCCCGGTTCTAGGTTTGGGGATCACTTCCAACAGTATGAGTGAAAATGACAATTATTCAGAATTCAAACAAGCCTTTATTACACAGTATAGCACTAATTCTAGCAACATCAGGGATATTATCTCTAACGAGTGGGAAACCTTCATGGAAATTACTGATTTACCCAACTTGCATGGTAAGGAAATGAGAACAGTTTACCGTAAGGGGAAAAGTATAAAAAACATTTTGGAACATGGCTCCTCTCATAGCAATCTCACTCGTACACATAAGGGTACTTTTAGATGCGGATCATGTGCACAATGTTCTTACATTGTGCACGATGACCAAGTATCCCTTCCAGCATTGAATAGAGCGATTAAAGCCACGGCATATTATAACTGCAATAGCCAACGAGTTATATATCTGGCTATATGTACAAAATGCTCAGCATATTATGTGGGGAAGACCGAGCGAAGTCTTAAACGCAGGATTTACGAACACATGTATGATATACAAAAAGAAAACAGCAACAATGCTTTGTTTAAGCATACATCTACATGCCCCACAGCCAGATATAAATTCTTTGTCTTGGAAAGTATTAACAGGGATCCAAGGGGAGGACCATGGCAGGCGAAACTAGAACAAAGGGAGACCTTTTGGCAAATTTCCCTAGAATCAAACAAAACAAAAAAACCAGGCTTGAACGACTATATATCCATCAAGCCCATTTTAAAGTTAAAAGCTATTTCAGCGTAAATTTTACATCAGGTACACATGGGTTTCTCATTTGTACTTCTTGGTATCAATTCTTGATACTTTATGTCTTTTTGTATTTTACTAGGCATTTTTTACCATTTTTAATTGTACTATTTTTGGTATATATTGGTTTTATATACATTACACAGTTTTAGTTTTTATATACAAAAATTTTTAAATGCTTGTTTCTTTAAGCAGCAATTGTTTCTAATTAACGAGCTTGTCAATTAATTGTATTTAAGCTCAACGAATTCTTTTTGATGTTATCTGATGAAGTTGCATCTAGCAACGAAAACGTGCTGTATTGAGTAAATATTTGCGTTAATAAAGAGTGTTTTGGACTACTACTGGATATTTATTGGCACAGTTTCTCTCCGGTGCTGGTTTTTGTGTATTTTGGTTTCTTTTACCAGCACTATCTTCCGTTTGCTTGTTTTGTGTTTCCATGGAAGCTTTGGGGGAGACACCTACTGCCGATATCCTAACATCGTCATTTCGCTCAGAAGCGGGCAAATTCGCAAACTTACCGGGCAACTTAGCCAACTTATAGACATTCTTTTGCCCTTAGGAAAGGGTTTACAGCAGGTGTTATCTAAACCTGCTCATTCCGTGAACACGGACTTCCAGGGTTCACCGGACACTGCCGGTCCTTCAGCGAGCAGGGGACTACCTCCTTCTGGTGTCAGACGTCATCCGACATCGACAGACTTTCAAAGAACGCCGTTAATTTTACAAACAGAAAACCAGCCTTGTTTACGGTCCTCGGATGAAACGGGGAACATCAATACACCTACTTCCACATTCCAGGACTGGTACAAGGACATTCCTTCTTTTGAAAATTATGGAAACCACGTCCATAGGAACGAAAAGAACATTAGTTTCAAGGACTCACTGGGGCGCTCGAAACATCATTGTATAGGTACCGTAGCTTAAATTTAGATAACATGTACCTCAATGAATGTTTAAATAAGCGTTTAGTCCCCAAAGGTTTAAGGGTCCACAAGTACCCTAATAATGTGGTTTTAGGTAGTGATTTTCATACAGAATTGGTAAATGCTTTTGACAATTGTGGGCTTGCGATAGTACAAGCTATCATTAGAAATAACGAAAAAGAGATAGCCCTACTAGATAAGGATATCGAAAAATACAAAGTGGCTGTTACTAGTGATCTCATGTTTCAGGTTGAGACAGAAAAAAGGAGGTATTATCAAATTAGAAAGGACGTTGATGATAAATGTGATATCATTCTTAATAGAAAATACAAAAAGTTACAAAGGGATATTAGAGAATACAATGAAGGTTGTCAGTATCCCACACCGCCCTCTAACAATGTTCATACACACAAACAACACAGAACAGCATTTCATTCAGAGCATATAATGCATGAACACGAACAAGTAACAGACCTGCCTGATGAATTCTTTTTGATGTTATCTGATGAAGTTGCATCTAGCAACGAAAATGTGCTGTATTGAGTAAATATTTGCGTTAATAAAGAGTGTTTTGGACTACTACTGGATATTTATTGGCACAGTTTCTCTCCAGTGCTGGATTTTGTGTATTTTGGTTTCTTTTACCAGCACTATCTTCCATCTGCTTGTTTTCTTTTTTAAAGTGTCAATTTTCAATTGTAGATTTTATAATTCTTTGTCCCATTCTTTCCTTTTATGTAAATACCAGGTTTTTATTTTCCCATATATGTATATAAGATTTTAAAGACTCCCAAATAAACACTTTATTTGTGTTATTATTATTATTAAGTTCAATATAATAGTTTACTTCCTTTATAAACCATTCTTTGAATCCTTTTATCTTAAGAATATAGGCTGGTAGTCTCTGCCAATGAATAAGATTGTTTGGTTTAATTTTAATTTTAAATAGTATGGCATTGTGGTCTGACAGAGGGCATGATGTAATCACTACATCTTGAGTCTTAGATAATTGGCTGTCAGATATAAACACTTTATCAATAGTCGTCTGTGTACCATATCTATAAGAAAAGTGAGTATAATTGAGAGACCTCTGCTCTTTGATCATGTATATGTCTTTTAGGTTATATAATGAGACAAAATCTATCAATTTTTGGCTGATGCAGGTATCTTAATTTTACTGACATTAGTGGTATCTTTAGATGATAGAATACAATTAAAACAGCTGCCAAAATGATATCTCCTTTAGAATTTGCTGTTATTATTTCCAAATATTTGTTTATAGATCTAGCACCAATACCAGGTAGCCAGTACATATTTGCTAAAGTAAAATATTTCTTATTCAATTCCAATACTACTAGACACAACATACCATTTTTATCAGAGAAACTGTTAATTATTTTAGGTATTGGTAGTGTATTTTTCCACAAAATCATGGTTCCTCTTCTCTTTGTTTGGAAATGAGATTCAGCTAGAATATTATAACCTTTAAAAGCCATTTTTTCTAGATCTTTCTGAATAATGTGCATTTCTTGCAAAAATATAATGTCAGCTTTATTAGATGCTAGGTATTTGAGTAACCTTCCTCTTTTAGTAGGGTTATTAAGACCATTTGCATTCAGAGACAGACATTTAAACCCAGACATTGATTACTTTAAGCTTTTGATGGATAAATACTATTCTGGACTTAATTAACAAGTAATGTTCAGAGAAGATGAAAATATAACTATATGCAAAACTAACCATGGAACATCTAATTCCTGGATTGATGAAGAAGTCATCAATACCACCCTCTATCATCCTTAGTGCTCAAGACTATCGTTCTCTAATGCTACTACCTAATATTTTATTGAATCAACAAACTACAACCTATTAATTCTCCAGGATGAATAGGTATTCCTGTGTAGGAGATATTGTGGAAAAACATCAATTACCATGAATAATGTAATTTTCAAAATTTTTAAGAACAGTGTCTTTAAACTTGTATCATGACATAGTATATCATATTCATTTATGTCTATTCTATACTAATACAGATCTTAATCTAGTATACTACATTAGATCAAAACCTACTTATCTAGGAATTCAGTAAAGAAGTTTATGTATAAAAATAAGAACATTTATCATGTAACAAAACATTCCTGTATGAACTTGTCTGTGAAATCACAACAGTGTTAATATTTACTATAGAATCAGCATATTAATATATAGCCTATAGGCTTATTTTCCTTTTAAATAAGATATAAAATCACCAGTTTTTCCTTCCCCTAAAAAAAAAAAAAAAAAAAAAAAAAAAAAACATATCCGATTAACCTTAAATAATTTCTTAAGGTATTAAAGATGTTTAAAATAAAGATATATTAATGAGAATTTTTTACGAGAAGATAATATTTTAGTTGCACAAATATCTATGCAGGTATATGGATCTGTGTAATCATCAAAAACATTAGCTTTTCTTTCCAAAGATGTGAGTCTAAAGAAACTATGTAGTGTAGCTTGAGTTTGATAAAAATATCATATAATGAAGTCACAGCTTTTAACCTTCACGGACACTTCAGTTTTAGATGTTATAGTAATAATGTGTTCCCTTAAGTTGTTCTTTTTAACAAAATACATTAACACATTTTACCAATATTTTTTCAGTTAGAGTGGCAGTGGTTAACATACAATATATCTTTTGCTAGAAAATGTAGTCTACAGACAGTAAAACATTCAATATTTTATGAATATTAGTGGAAATGTCAGATTGTAGTATGCACTTATGTAGCTGGAGGTGGATTAAGTAGATCACAATTTCACCATTCACTATAAATCCAACATGATGTAAACTATTAATTAGAAAAGCAGTTAAAAAGTAAAGGCTACCTTTTGAAATAACAACTGTCCTCATGTCCTGATAAAAGTAGTAACTATAAGTCAAGAGTAACCATCCCCACTTTGCACTGCCCCCCTAACAGTCTTCTACTCCTATCACTGACTAGTGAGGCAAAAGCATCACTTCAGTAACAACTAAGATCATTCTCTAAGCAGAACTGTCTCCTTTTCTTTGGAACCGAAATTTTTCCTGCCCCAATATATTATTTCACCCTTTTATAACAGAATTATTATTTATTGTAATGGTCTGTCTGCAGCTTTGGCTTCCCCATTCCAGCAGTATTGCCATCAACCAACAACTCATATAATCAATAAGATTGGGGACGAAGATATCAAGATGAAAGCACAGAAAATACATAGCTGCCCCAAAATCTACTTTAAAAATAATAAGAAGACATTAACCCTCAATAGATAATGTATTTTGGTGACTTTATAACCACTGCATATGCCACTTTCTGCTCTGATAACCAAAAAGGATCAGATGACCTAGTCTATGTTTTCACTGTATCTGTTAGCTACAGCTGCCAACTCATGATCAAGTGTAAACTACTTTGTAAAACATGTCATCAGAAAACTTATTATGAAGGGAACAACATAGGCTTCAACATTGGTTTAGTAAAAAGGACCTTTATATATGTCTATGTTTTTTATATAGTTTTCTTTGTCGGTCTTGGTATGTGATAAAGCATTCAGTTGTTCCGTTTTCTTTTTCTTTTTTTTTTCATGTGAAGATTTCTGGTAACATGAATATGTAACCAAAGTTCATAGGACAAAAGAGACTTTGAGAGAGTGCATGCATAAGTCTCTTGTATTACAAAGTAGATCTGACCAAGAAATCTCAAGGCAACAGCCTTCTTTTTCCTTTTTTTCCCCCTTCCTTCTCCTTTAACATTTGAATTTTGGTGGTTAAAAGCTCGCACTGGGGAATCTGCAGCAAGCTATGATAACTGTTCATGAGATACTCGTGATGTGCATTTTGTCAGAGAAAAGAAAAACAGAATATTCTACTCAAAAAGCATGTATATGAAGTGCAAAAAAAAACAAAAAAAAACAACTTTGCCCTATTTTATATAAATATAAAATTCTCTGTAACTATCAATTTTACTGGCCAATGTATCTGATATCAAGCATACAAACCCTCCTGTCCCTGCAACACACACTCCACCAGCTTTCATCAGAAACCTCTCCTTTTCCCTCTCCGTCAGCAGATGGACCCACAAACCACATTTAGTAAAGACACAAACCTCTCAAGTGTATGAGAATACATTTTTACATGTCATGACGGATTCTTAGAAAGAAAACGATCCTCTCTATTATGATAAAGAACAATTTCCAATACCTTTTAAACTATTTAGAACAAGTCACATTAAGTTATATCCATTAGATCTAAAAGGACCCAAGCATAACATGACATTTAACAGGAGAGAAAGCCCGCTGATGCAAAAAGGGGCTACACTTTCATTTAATTGCACTGAGATGGGGAGCCTTCATTTCACTTATCGGAGCGATCTATATCATCATAATCTAATACACATACACATACAGTATCCGGTATTAAGGAGGTTCTTGTTTTAACCAATATTTCTATGGTATTGCTACATTGCCCTTATGTAGTTGTCAACTAATAATACACTCTGTCAAGGGAAGATTTAGAATTTTAACATTTATGTTTAACATTCTGGTGTATTTGTATTAAAGGCTTTTAAACAGCAAATACATTTAAAAATAAATAAATAAATAAGCATACCTAATAAATATTAAATGATTTTTACCTTAACATGTATGTTTTTCCCCGATGTAGGTGATTTGTAGCACAAAACTTTTGGGATTTGAAGGGATTGTGGAAGAGCTTCATTTGTATTATTTACCCTTAAGCTTCTTGCTTGTTTTATCAATCGATAACATTTTTCCATTTGTTGCCTGCCTTTTTAAACTAGGTAATGAGATGTCTATATCTTCAGTGTTTTCTAAAATCTTATTCTTTTTCACATATTCAGAGGCATCATCAAGATTATTAAATATTTTTATTCCTTCAGATAGATGTATTTTAATTCTGGCAGGAAAAATGATGTGTGCTTTAATTTCAGCTTTCTTCAGATTTTTAATGAGAGGAATGCAGGCTTTTCTTTTAGTTATTATAGTAGAGGTATAGTCATTGCCAAATCTTATGTTTTGACCATTAATTCGTATAGGATTACCTGCCCACGCTGTTCTCAGGATTAAGTCCTTGTCTTGAGATGATAAAAGTTTTACAATAATGGATCTTGAAGCATTTGGATTTTTTGACACAGACATATTTGACAATGACCTGTGAGCTCTCTCTATCCCAAAAGAGAGATTCAGGTTAGTTTAGTGTCTTAGGCAACCAGTCATTCAAGAACTG
This sequence comes from Protopterus annectens, assembly GCF_019279795.1. Lineage (NCBI taxonomy): Eukaryota > Metazoa > Chordata > Ceratodontiformes > Protopteridae > Protopterus > Protopterus annectens. The sequence goes on from NC_056732.1 coordinate 1,658,580,501, forward strand.
TATTGTGTTATTTCCTTCCATTTTTTCAGGTATGCTGTATATTCTAATATTATTTCTTCGTGACCTTGATTCTAGATCCTCCACTTTATCTGAAAGTGCGGTGTTTTGCTTTAGTAAGAAGTCAATCTGGCTATCATTTTCATGCTGTCTTCCGTCTATTTCATTAAGAGATTCTTCAATTTCTGTTATCTGGTCTGTGTGTCTTGTAATTATCTCCTTGAATTCTTCAATCTGCTTTCTATTTTCTTTCTTCATGTTTTCCATGATTTTTTCTAAATTGTCCATTTTCATGGAAAGATCTTGAATACTGGATATTATTGTTTGTAATTCTTTCTTCATGGAAGTTTCCTGGAGAGAGGCTTTTGAATGACTCATGGCTGAGAGAGTCTGTTATATTCAGCTGCTGTACTTCTGACAGGATGTAATTCACTTTCTATTCACCAAAATTGAAATATTTGTAGAAAAAAATAATCCACTGTATCTAAATATATAGGTGAAAGAAAACTTAGATGCTTTTAAAATAATATTAAGCAAATTGCTTGTCAGAGAAATTTCTGTTAAGCAGAGCATCAAAAAGTGCTGTTATCTCTCTGACATCTTGGCCACGCCCCCCAAAAATTTGAGAGATTTAAAGGGACTTAGTATTATGTGGAGTCAATATAAATTGTCATTAAGAAAGAAAATATATTTGGTAAATACAATATGGATCGGAAAATTATCCTATAGAGCTAGCATGTACTATATGGTTCCAAGAGAGTTGGAAAACAGTTTATTGAAATTATTTTTCAGTTTATTTTGGGCTCTAGATTAAATCCAGCCAAAAGGAAAGTTTTGTACATGGGAAAGTTGAAAGGGTGATTGGGTTTATTGAATCTGATAGTATATACAGTGTTTTAAAATAATAATGTCTTGGAATGGATAAATGGAAAAGAGAATATGCTGGTAACGAGTATATTTAAGGGAATATAAAGAAAGAATGGAGTTTAATTAAAATGAATAAAAGACCGAAAGAAGGGAGAAATGAAGAAAGAGGAATATATCAAGAAAAAAATAAAATTGTGGAAATTAAAGATAGAAAGAATAGAAGAAAATAGGAAAATATGTTGTGCAAATAATATGTTACAAAATTGTTGTGTGAATCCATGGGAACATTTAACAGAAGAAAAAAAATTAAAACTATTAAAGAAATAGATGGTGAATTAAAAATGTTGTATGCCAATATTTCTTATGGAGATTACAAATTAATACATTACCAGTGAAGGGAAATATGTCTTATAAAAAGCCAATGAAATAACTTGTCTTTATTGTGGAGAATTATACACAAAATAACATGTTTTTAAAATCTAAAAGAGTTACACATGTATGGGAAAATATAGCAAAATAGTTAAAGAATTACAAGAATATAAACAAATACATTTGCATATGATTGAATATGTTTTTATGGACAGCATAGTAAAGAATATGTCAATAATATGGATAAAAATATTTTGTGTTATATGGATAATTAGGAATGAGAAAATTAAATGAAGTAATTTTCAATGGAAAATGGATATTACTAAATATAATAAGCAAAATTAAGTAGTGGTTGTGGAGAAAATAGTGGGTGTCTGTATGAATATAAAGATGTATTAATGATAAAAACATATAGTATGAAATGCAGGTTTTCTGTAACTATATAAATATGTATATTGCAAGTAGCTGTAAATAAAACAACACCTACTCACTTTATTAAAGCTATAAAAATAAGAAGCAAATGGAGTAATCAGAAGGTCGAAATGTCAAGATTTTTTTGTGGAGACTGGTAACAGATCAATTGGCAGTAAAAGGAAATATGCCATATAAAAAGAAAAGTGATTGAATATGTTTACAATGTCAAAAAGAAGAAACTATGGAACATGTGTTTTTGAAATGTAAACAAGTAAAAATGTTATGGGGAAAACTATATAAAGATGATTTTTTTTCAAAAATATAAAAGAAGTGGATAAAATAAACATAGATATGATTAAATATGGATATTATAAGAATATAATTAAAGAATATATTAAGAGAGCAGATAAATGGTTATTTTATGTTATATGGATTATATGGAATGAAAGAATAAATTAAATTATGTTTAATGGTAAATGGATTTTAGCAACAATATTAAGTAAAATCAGATTGTGGTTATGGAAAATGGAGTGGGAGTCCCATAGAGATAAAAATTTAGTATGACTGTAAAAGAAAGTATGAATATGTACAACTAGATTTGTGTATCTATATATTTGTATATTTGTAAATATTTGTAAATATGTAAATATGTTGTAAATAATAGGTATTTTGTATATAAATAAAGGACCCCTACCCACTTCAATAAGTGCCATGTGATCTTTTACATTCACCTGAGCTAGCACCAACTCAAGCAGATGGGATCTTGGTTTAATATCATGATCTAAGGGAAACACACTGAGGAATGCAGAATCCCTCCAAATGCTGCACTGCAGTGTCTGCCATCCAGTCACCTGCAGTTGGAACAGAACCCATAGTGTTCTGGTCTTCCAGCACCAAAGGCAAGTGTGCTACATTTTTGCATCACCTTTCTTAGTTAGTTATTTATTTTGTAGTTTATTCACCCTTTAAACATGTAAGTCTACTAGATACTGATGTCCCTTTGCACGGACAAACCTGGAATACTATCTCATTATTTGGTTAAGTGACATGTCCACAGTTACACAACAGACAAGTAAATAAAATAACTCAGTCTCATACACTCGACTATATAAAGCAGTTCATTAAGAGCTTACAGACTTAATTCTCTGTGCTGTCAGAGTGCCACGTGTTGGAAAAGCATCTGTAGAATTTGTTAATTTTTCAAAGTGTAGAGAATTGTATCTTAGACATTTGTAATTTTGGAGCATCAGGGATTAAGTTCAGAGGCTTTAATGAACATCATCCTCCTGTGCTGGGGTTCGTTCTCTCAATATCCTTTTTCTCTATTCTGTGTTAATCTCATCAAGTCACTCAGCTAAATAGTGGTCTCAGGCATCCTCAAAATGGTGCATTTTTCCCTGCTGAGCATACCCATTAAACATTTCAAAACAATAATTAAATAAATAAATAAATGGCATGTTGAATGATATGAAAGTTAAGCTGTGGGTAGAAGTCACTGCACCTGGCATGTCAATGATGTCATATCACATGCAGTTAGATGCATACTATCTGCATTAGTCTGCTGCAAGAAATGAAGAAAATCTGACATATTCTGATTATGAGGATGTGAGAACAGGGTGAAAGCTGCAGTAGCAGTTATCTTAAAATATTACTGAGCAAAGGCAAACAAAAATAAACAAAACTCCCCCAAAATGCTCTGCTGTATTACACTTGATTATTCTTGATAATTTGTCAACTTTTAGACCATGACTGCACATTACGTTTTGTTTACCTATACATCTGTCAAGTAATCAGTATGTATGCTTAAGCTTCTCCTCTTCCTTTGGTTGTATATCTGTCAAGACTATATATTGTTTCCCATGGATGTTCTCTACTGTCCTAGGCAGCATATTGCAATGCATACTGGTAATGTCATACTCAGTTAAAATGAAGGGTGTAATGTTTTATACACTAGTTGCATTCTGCACATTGTCATACTTCATCAGTTAATGTCCATAGAAAAGCTTTATTTAATGCACCTGAGTTATAACTGAAAATGGTTAGTAAACCAGTTCCCTTAACTGACTACCAAACTGAAATAAATAAATGCATTGATGTGTCCTGACAATATCTGAAAAAAACTGCTATGTAGACTGGAATCCAAAAGAAGTACAAACTTTAATTCAGACAATAAATCCAAGGTTGGATTTACTGTCTGAATTAAAGTTTGTACTTCTTTTGGATTCCAGTCTACGTGGCAGTTTTTTTTCAGTTTTTGGTAATTTTATATTACAGCTTTCTGTCCTGACAATATCCCCAGATATATTTTAAATAGCATGAATTATGATTTAGCCACCCTCCCCCACAATAACACTGTTCAACTTCAGCTTCCATACAGGTTTTTTATCAAGCAAATGGAGAACAGCTGCAGTCATTCCCCTGCATAAGGGAGGACCTTCCACAGAACCAGGCAATTACAGACCCATACGTCTGACTAGCCTTATATGCAAGCCATGGAAAAACTTATCATGGTACTAATCATTAAGAACATAGGGAACCACAAAACAATGCAATTTTCTCAGTTTGGAGTTATCAAGGGATGCTCATGCTTACTTAACCTGGTGGAAAAGTTCAATAAAATGGGAATAGACCCTTATGTCACCCATAGGATTGCCATCTGGCTCAGAGATAGGATGCAGGAAATCAAAATAGGGGATGGAAGTTACTTCCACAAAGCGACCATTGCCAGGAATCTGTGCTGGACCTCTCTTTTTAGCATTGACTTGTCTGAAGTAAAAGCCGATACCAAAGGGCTCTGACTAAATTTGCAGGTGGCTGTAAGTTATGAGCAGTTAATGAATTCATAAATGATTTAGCTATCCTGCAAGAAACATTATCCCAAATATATAACTGGTGACAAAATCATGGAAAAAATGCCAAAAATTCATTATTGTGTTGGCCCCCAGCAGTTTGGCTTTGTGAAGTTCTTATATAAAACTCTTGATATTATAGTTAACTATGTCCATCACAATATGTTCCATGACTTTGCAGATGTAGCCTGTTAAGACTGACCTGGGTGGGTTGAAAGACCACCGTGAAGGAGGCCATGATGACAGCAGTGCACCACTCATCAGGAACGAAGCCAGTAGCTAAACATAAGCTAAAAGTTTATGGAGTAGGTTTGTACGGGCATGTTTTACACGGTCAATTAAGCAAGCAAGTATATTGTCTGGTCTCATGGATGAAGAATTTTTGGTCTTGGTTAGCACTTCCAGTAAATGATCCGTAGATGTAATTAGGAAAGTATAAGATTCATATATTCCAGGACTATGAACATAAATCTTGGGGGTGAAACAGTACTGAATTTGCTGAGTTTGCAAAGATGTTGGCAATGTCTGTTAGGTCAGAATAAGAAGCATCACTTTAGATCAGAGAAATGCTGGTGCTATTTCATAGCTTTCTAACATAGTCAAGGAAGGGTTTACAATTACATCTAGCTTCAGAGATCAGCCTAAGTTCATGGGCTCCTTTAGTGACCCTAATAGTGATTTTCAATTCTTTTGAAATAATTCTGATATTTTCCTTAAGAAGAGGGGTTTAGATGGGCTGTATAATTTAAGTAGTTGTTTTCCTTTTTTTGAAGAGTTTATTTATCATAGCGGACCAGCACTGTGGTGTGATTTTTTCCATTTTCTCATGATACTTGACTTTGGTAGGGACTTCCAGCTTGGTTTATTGTCCTACATGGGTGTGAAGTTTGTTGCTGTCTGTAGGTCAGCGGTGATGCAGTCAAAAGTGAATTTTGTTTTTCATCATAGAACAGGTTGAGATTTATATATTTAGTCTTTAAATTCAGTGGGGTTTGCTAGAGAGGCCCTTGGGATATTAAAGGAGAAGCTCACAACTTTATGGTCAGAATTCACTTGGGAAGGAGATACCAATGGAGTAGTGCAAGAGAGAGCCATATTTGTTAGAATCGGGTCAAGGATCCTGTGCTGTCTTATAATTTAGTTTACCAAATGCTGTATAAAGGTTTTGTTTATTTAGTCTAAGAATTTTTGGCATATAATGCATTTGAGGTATAGTTATCACAGTTTATTGAAGGGCAGCTAAAGTCATCAAAAAATAATGGAGCTTCTACTAATAAGGAAATCATTTAGAATAGGAAAAACTTGTATGTGGTCATAAGGGGACAAAGAAAGAGTTCAGTGGCAAGTTCTTAGTTAATAATTAATCCTTATCTAGAATGAGTTGCAGTTTTTATCTAGTATTAATGAGCTCAGTTTGAGGGGTTCCTAGTCATCTGCTTGGAGGTAATGTTTTCCCTGACAATTATGAAGACTCCACCACAGTTGCCATTGGGTCTAAAGTCAAGAAAAGTACAAAATTTAGGTATAGAGGGAGTGCTTGCTTTACATTTAAGTTTCAGTAACTAGGCAGAAGTAGCTGCTTTTTGAATACAGGAGTCCCTCAGAATTATGCAGTTTATTGTTCAGACTTCTGGTAATGAGAGTCATCTTATCATCATCCAATCTGGGGATGGATACATTAATTATGTTGGAATGTTCATCACCTGGTGTCTCCCTAAAAAAATGGGTATAGGTTCATAGATTAGTACTAGGCTAATTGCCCTTGTGTGTCATTTTAAGCCTAGCCAATTACCCCATGTGAGAATCAAACCCTGGACCTTATGTTTGTAAGGTGAATACCTTAACCATTATGTCAAAAGACTTTAGCCTGGAGGCTGCGGTGGTGCAGCAGTTAGCATTGTCTCCTCTCAGAAAGATGTTCTCCGGTTCGATTCTCGGCTGGAGTGCCTTCTGTGTGGAGTCTGCATGTCCTCTCCGTGGTCAAGTGACATCTAAAGACATGCAGGTAGGTGCGTGTGTGAATGGGTGTGCCTTCCTTGTAGGTTGGGTGTCAGGCTGGCAACTCAGCACCGTAAAAATCTACTGCCAATCATTAGCAGACCGGAGTTCCACTGTGGTGACCCCTAAATGGGAAAAGCCGAAAGACTTTAGCCACTTTTCAGAAGCCTTGAAATGAGAGGTAGCTAATCAAATTGGATTGTAGAGCATCTTGCCCTTTACTGACACATTAGATCCTTCTGAAATTACACCACCTGTTTACTGTTTAACCAGTTATTGAAGTCAATGATCTTATCCTTGTATTAGTGTGTTGTTCAAGGTAGGTGAGGAAAAGATTCCAGTCAAAACTGGCATCTTACTTAACATTTGAAAAATGTATGAAAAATTCTGACCTGTCTTTCTGGAAGCCTCCCAGGTTTTTTGTTGTAATTGTATTTGTCAGGGGTTAGGATCAATTTTGGTACCTGAAAGAAAACTCATTGTAACCCTGTCCGTGTCCAGCCTTGTGAATGATAAGTCATAGTGTCTTTGACAACAGAGTCACCCATCACTAAAATATGTCTGTTGCTGCAGTTTTTTCTATATTAGTAGATTTGGAATGTTTTTGCTCAGGGTGACTCCTTTTAGGAGGAATGCGTGAGGTGAATGAGTGCTCTAATTTTTGCCTAGATTTAATCTTTTTATTTCTAGTAAGGTCTGGAAAAGATCATTTTACATTCTCAGCTTATGATGTTTTGGTGCAGTTAGAGTGGGATTATTGTGGAGTTGCATGAAGCTAATAGAGAAAGTTTATTTATTTGTCTTTGTTGGCCAAGAAAGTCTGACTGGGCAGAGCCCATTTTCTGCAGAGGTCTGGGGAGAAAAGTTCTATCATAGTGCATGTATATTAACAAGTGAATTTCAGACAGTTCTACATAATTACTAAACCGGTGTATACAGTAAAGTATTTACATCAATGATTCTAAATCTATACTATTCTCGTAGCTCTAAAATTTTGAAGGGAGTAAATGGATTGATACTGCAGAAGGGAAAACATTGTTGTAAAAAAGTTTTTTATTCTTACACTTCAGTAAAGATAGATTTACAAGGAGTTCAAGATACACAATGAAGTAAGTTATAAAATTATATAGGAAGGGAGATCTTAGGATCATAGGATGTTACTAGGCTAATGGTCCTAGGGCCCTTACAAGCCTAGCCAAGTTCTACCCGTATTTCTACAATTAGCACTTATTGTCCCTGTCCAAGAGGACACAGTTGGAACCCCCAGGGTGAATTTACAGTTACCCATCCAATCATCCAGTGTTTGAAGAGACCAGTGAGGTGCTCTGCTTGACATGAAGTGGGAGTCTAAACAAAAAAGCTGGACTGTACGCTAAAACCACACCGTTTATTCACAAAACACAATCCAGTTAAACGCTTTTCGTTTAGCCCAGTGACTAAACATCATCAGACAAATTACTATACACCATTCCTTTCTTAAATAACATGCAAATTACAATTTAACCAATTATTCAGTTTATAAATAATCATTAGTTTATAGTGAATATTCTTGCCTTAAATTAAAACAATTTAAATAGCATATCTGCATCTAAGACCATACAAAACAAATGTCTATCAGTAAACCATTCTAAACATTAATAAAACTTAAACCTTAATTTAAATATATTCAGCATGCACCAATGTCCAACCCTTAGGAATAACTTTTAGGTATTGTGTACAACTCTAATAGAAACAATTACCTACCATTTGTCATGGAATATAAAACACATAAAAACCTATAGGGCTGAAGCTAAATTTACAAGTTAAAATCAATAATTCAACATAAATAACTAGCCCTATATTGTACAATATTGTACAGAAATTGGCATCATAAAAACTTCACAAACATTAATATGTGACAAGAATGATAATATTATTCAAGCACACAAGTAGACCTATAGTGAACTGTTATCTCAATAAACTTTTAAGTTTTAATACACGATATTGAACAAAAATCATACACTTCTGGATATGAATAAGAGTTCAACCTAAATTGCCAGATTAATTCTAGTTTTTCAAGTAATAAACTAATAGGACCTCCTCGATTGTCTGGTTTTATGCTATTGATTACTCAGAATTTAAAAGTATGGGCAGCAAGAATGGTGACTGAATGGGAGGACGTTGAGGACGAGTGTAACAACCTCAAACAGATGTTCTTACAAAGAGGTTACCCAAACTAACTAGTCACCGAGTTAATTACTGAGGGTAAAACTAAACAGATCCATGGTTATTACAATCCGATATTAAGGGGAAAGTTTACCATTAGCACTAATATACTATACAGAGCAACCGTTGTCGAATAGGGATAATTCAGCTGGCGTACAAGGAAACATTTTTGAACACACTTTGGAGACCATGAAGTCAGATAAGAAGTATCCCCTTAGCCTAATCATTACTTTTAATATAGATTCCCAGGAAATAAGATGAATATTATATAAAAACTGGGAGCTATTTAAGATGGAGAAAGAAATACAAGACAAGGTGGGTGACCTGACATGTATCATATTAAGGAAAGGACATCATTTGAAAAACATAATGGAGAGAAATACAAACACTTTAAAGCATAACCCTGGAACCTACAGATGTGATGCTTGTAATCAATGTAGACACATTGATACAGGGACCAAATTTACTATTAGGGTTCAAACATTCTGTACTAGGGATAAATTTTATTGCAATTTGAAATCCATAGGGTATTTAGCGCAGTGTCAACTGTGCCCAGCCTTTTACATTGGCAAGACGAATCAGAAATTTAAAGAGCGGGTGTATGAACACACCTATTATATAAATAAGAACAAAATAGATAGTGCGTTGGCAAGACACACAATGAAGCACAGGGGACAATCTTTTAAATTCCAAGTAATCGATAGTGTAAAACCAGACAATCGAGGAGGCCCTATTAGTTTATTACTTGAAAAACTATCCGGACTCCATCCCTATATTTATATTTGCTGCCGCCAGACTAGGTATATGACATCCCCTAATTTATTGTAATCATTGTTATAGTCTTGATGTTTAACTGTAGTGAAACGCTGCTTACCGGGTTTGCGTAATGCTCAATAGCATTAATTGAATGTATTTGGTTTCTATTTTTGGCCGTCTAGTTTTTGGTTGGTCTAGTTGTTCAGTTTCTGCACTCTGCACTTCATGCAAACAAGATAAGTATAGCCAAACTTGACATTTTTTTTCTCCAGTTCCCGTGTTTGTGTTAAGCAGCACATTTATTTATTTTATTTATTTATTTTAATTTTGTTTACCGGGATAGTCCGATTGGACAAGGTCTGTTTACATCAGAGGCCCGGGGAGAAAAGCTCCAGTTACATTAGAAAAACACATTACAGAAATAAACATATAATACAATGTGTAGGAAGTAGTATCTATTAAAATAGTAGTTTCTAGAAAGAAGTCAAAAAGAAATTAAAACAGTAGACAATTGCAATCAAAATATTTACATATGTACATTTAGTTTGCAAAGAGCAACAGTCAGATTTTAACAGGTACAGGTTTTTCATGGATAATATTTTGAGGAAACATATTTATTGGGGCAAGAAAAGAGAGATAGGAGATGGTTGTAGAGGTAACAGATTGTGGACTATGTAATACATGGACAGAGCCAAGAACTTGTAAGATGGGCCTTAAGGGAGTTTTTGAATAGAGTGGTGTTAGCTGCAGAAGTCAGAGATGGGGGGAGATTATTCCAAGTTTTGGCTACAGTGTGTGAAAAGAGAGATTTGCCGGCTGTATTATTTGCTGAGGTAATAGTGAGGAGTGATTTGTTGGCTGAGCGGAGTGGACGATTTGGAGTGTGGCTGGTCAGTAGATGCCTTAAAGCAGGAATTTTGTCAGGTTGTTTTAGGATGTTGTATGATATAACAAGTTGGTGATATAGTAGTAACTGTGGCAGTTCGAGCCATTGAAGTTGTCTGAGAGGTATGCGGTGATGGGTTCTAAATGGAGAGTTTTTGGCAAATGTGGCAATTCTGTTATAACAGGACTCAAGTTTGTCTAGGTCAGATTTCCTAATGTAAGTGAGAATTGGGGCTGCATACAGTAGTGTAGATAGGATATGGGTTTGAGCTAGGGTGACTTTAGCTTGATTAGTTAGGAAGTTCTTTTGCCTGTATAAGGAACCCATTTTTTTTTGTGCACCTTATTTATAGCTTGACAGATATGGATGTTAAAGTGGAGGTTGTTGTCTATTTCGATGCCAAGGAGCTTGGTGTGGAGAGAGGGAGAGATGATAGTACCATTATCAGAGGAGATGGAGAAGGAGACTGGAGTTGTTTTTGATTTGTTTGGGGTAAAAAGTAGTAGTTTGGTTTAGTTAGGATTTAGGATAAGTTGAATGTTAGTTATCCATCTTTCTACTGAGGTGAAGGACTCTTGGGTGAGATGCTGTAGGGAGGTCAGGGATGGGGCTGAGCATATAAGGATGGAATCATCTGCGTACTGGATTAGTGATGCAGGGTACATGTGTGTAGGTTATTGGTAAAAATTGAGAAGAGAAGAGAAGAGGTCCTAGTATGGAGCCTTGGGGTACACCAATGGTGGTTGGGAGCAGAGGTGATAAAGCTCCTTGCCACTGGACAGCTTGTTGTCATTCTGATAGGTAATTTTTAAACCAAGCAAAAGTGTTTGGGGTGAAGGCTAGGGACGTGAGGGTATCTATTAGTATGGAGTGAGAGTCCATGCCAAATGCTTTAGAGAGGTCGAGGAATATGGCTGATACAAATCTGTTGTTATTCCTATGTTGGTTAACTAGGTCTGTGAAGGTGAGAAGGGCGGTGGTTGTACTGTGGTGTGGGCGGAAGCCATGTTGTGTGGGTGAGAGGAGATTGTTTAAGTTTAGGAAGTGCATGACTTGAGAGTGTATGCATTTTTCTAGTATCTTTGATAAAGGTGACAGAATAGCAATGGGTCTGTAGTTTGAGAAATCGTAGGAGGTTCCTCCCTTATGAAGGGGAATGATATAGGAGACTTTCCACAGATGAGGGATATATGACTCCTGTATAGAGTGGTTGATAAGGACTGAGACTGGGTAGGCTATGGAGTTGGCTGCCATTTTTAGGAAATGTGCTGGTAGCCCATCCGCTGTGAGGGTAGTGGGTTTTAGTTTTAAGAGATGTTTCTTTATTGTAGAGGTTGGGATAGGTGAGAAGGCAAGAGGAGCAGAGTTGTTAGGCGCTGTAGGCATGGGTGTGTAGCTATTTTTGGCTAGTTGAGTGGATAGTGAGTTAATGGATTCGGTAAAATGTTGGTTGAATTTTGAGGCTATTTCGGTAGTTGTATTTGCGGAGGTTGAGGTGGGAGAGGGTGTGGTGTTTTTTCCTGGTTTTAGTAGGGAGCTAATTGCATGCCAGAACTTTTGTGGGTTGTTGGAGTATTTGTTTTGGATATTTAGGTAGTAGTTTTGTTTATCAAGCTTAGTTTGCTGTTTAGCCTGGTTTCTAAGATGTTGATAGTTTTGTTTAGAAAGACTAGTGTTGTCTTTCTTTCAGGTTTTCCATGCCTTGTTTCTAGATTTTAATAGGGCTCTAGTGGGGTTAGTAAGCCAAGGAGATGAGTGGACTTTAGCTCTAATAGTTCTTATGGGTGCTATTTGGTCAAGGACCTTAATGAAAGTATTATTAAAATAGTCCACTGCTAGGTCCAAGTTCAGGGTATGTAGAGGTTCCCAGTTGCAGTTTTTTAATGCAGTGTTGAGATGTAGAGGGTTAACCTTGCGATCATTTCTGACTTGTCTAAAGACAGTAGGTATGGGTATGTTAGTACGTCTGCATAGGAGGAATGTCGGGAGATGGTCACTAAGGCTGTCTGGTAGACAACCTGTATGATAGTTTTGTTCTGGGTAGTTCACTAATGTCCAATCTAATATGGATTTTTTTGGGACTTCTTATCTACTCTAGTAGGTTCTAGAATAAGTTGAGAGAATCCATACAGGTTGATGTGGCTAGTGGGGTTTTTAGAGTTGCAGGCTAGCCAATCAGTGTTTAGGTCTCCTAGCAGAATAGTCTCTTGTGGGAGCTTGTCTTTTGCCCATTGCAGAATTTCTTCAATTTTAATGGTGTTATTGCCTGGAGGGGTATATGCACAGAGAATATTGATACTCTTTTTATTGTTTAGTTGTAGCATAATTCCTATGATTTGGGTAGGGATTGTATAGTAAGTGTATTTTTATAGATAATTGCACATTGCACAAACACTAGCCAAAAAAAAAAACAAACAAAAAAACAAAAACAAGCATAGACTGCTATTCTTGGGGGGGGGGGGGCAAAGGTGAGTTACTGTTATGGCACAAACATGCATAGACTGTTCATTTGGGTGAACAAAGGTGTATTATTACTGTTACAGCACAAATGAGAATGGACTGTTTTTTAGAGGGTAAAGGTAAGTTACTGTTACGGCACAAACAAGGATATGTTGCTCTTATTACTCTCCTTGTTTTGCATCCTGCCTATTCATTGATCTTGTTAGGGTTGTGAAGTCAGAAACTGTAATGGGTATCAATACTTTCTAACTTCTCTCTTTAATAATTCTCCACTACAAATGTATGGTGCCAAACTGAGAGCATGCAGTGATTATCAGTAGTTTTGAGAGGTATGGCTGTGTGATGCTTTCATGCCTGAGGCCTTCTACTTACTAATGGATGCATATAAGTCAAATAAGTCTCTGCTGTTACATGTTAAGTTAATGACTTACTATACCAAGTGATGAAATTACATGTTAAGTTAATGACTTACTATACCAAGTGATGAAATACAAGGATATGCCATAATATTATTAAACAACACACTCCAGATTCAGGACTTACCTTGTAAATGCAGCACTTGCCACAGTGTTATTTCAGGGCTGGTTCTGTCTGATGATGGCAGTCCATAGCCAATACATGGGGAAGTAAAGGTAGTTTAAGTTGCCTGGCATCAATGTTACTATATGTATGTGAGTATGAGGAAGGTTTTAGGTCCCTAGGTAGTGTGTGAGTGTGCTATGCATTGTCTCTTAGCTAATACAAGGGCATACTGATCACATCTAGTTCTGTCTACACCCACAGCAGCTAATGGTTCCCCCTCTAACGCCTCATCTTCCTGTGGCTGTGGTGACTTTGGCATTAGTGATGGGATGTCTGCCCTTCCCCTTGCTGATCCTGCTGCAGCTGTTTCCTCAGGATTATATTGTGTAGCATGGTACATACTGTGAACATTTCGGTACAAGTCCATGGACTGTACTGCAGGGCTCCCCCATATGTATATAGGACCCGTGACTTCAGCAACCCAAACACATGCCCTATGACATTTCTGGTTTGAGCATGTGCCTCATTATGGTGTTCTTCCATGGATGTGTGTGCATTTCTGATGGGTGTCATCAGCCATAGTTCCAGTGTATAGCCTGCATCCCCCAGTAAGTGATCCTGTTGGATACCCCCCTAGCAAACATCTGGTACATTTGGGAGGTGGGCCAGATATGTGAGTTGTGGTAACTGCCATAGTTATAAGAACACATTTAAGATGATTCCCTTTTCATAACATGTGACTTGGCAGTTGAATGGTAGCCCTTTCTGTTAATGTGGAGCCTTGTTCCCCAGGTGGTTTCTTCATTTCTACATGAGTGCACTCTATGGCACCCAGTACTTCAGGGCAGTGTACTACCTGGTAGAACTGCTGCATATTTCTGGTCCTCTCCTCAGACCTACAAGGAAAATATATGTGCTCACTGGCATGTTGGAGCATAGCATCCAGGAATTAAAGGATCCTAGATGCTGATGCCTGTGGCACCCCCAGCACGTCCCCTGTTGGTTTCTGAAAGGTGCCTGTAACTAACATTCTTAAGGCTACACAGACCTTAGTTTCCACTGGGATGGGTTCCCCTTGGATGGCTCTAGTTTTGAGTTGAGTACGGCAGAGGTCACAGACTTCCTATAGTGTGTCCCTGTCCACCTTGTAGCACTCAAAAATTTCCATAACATGTAGGTTGTGATAAGTTAAATGTGGCCTGAAAACTCATCTCCTTCTTGGCCTAGGCCTATCGGCAGCAGCAACAGCATTGGCTTCAGCCTCTAGCACATACAAATAGATTAAAGTAGCAGCAGCCCCTAACATTCTGAATGTGTAGACTTTCCATGTCTGTACTCCAAACGTTTTGAAATCCACAGCAAAAAACAACATGGGAATCTATATGTGTGCTTTATAGTCTGTTGAATAGCTCACCAGATTGGTTGGTTAGCATGCAATTCAGCTGCTTATGCTGTAATTAGCATATATGAAACACAGACAAAGACAGATGCAATCTATTAATAATCTACACCATTATAAAAAGACAAATGTGTAGCTAACCAAACTGATGGTGAGGAGAGTTGTATGTTTGTTTGTTTGTGTCTTTCGGCTTTTCTCGGTTAGGGGTTGCCACAGCGGAACTCCGGTCCACTAATGATTGGCAGTAGATTTTTACATGCTGGCTTGCCAGGCCTAACACACAACCTTCAATGAAGGAATGCCCATTCACGCATGTCACCACACAGAAGACGCTCTAACTGAGAATCGAACGGGCAATGTCTAACTGTGAGACGACAACGCTACTGCAGCACCACCACTGCAGTACTTTTTCTTCAGGATATAGTTGTACAGAGGAGTACTGAACTTCAGCAGATATGCTCCCATTTTGTCATCTACATAATGCACATGGTGGAATGTATTAAAGAATAACTTGTATCTGTATGCATTAGTTAGAAGTGTACTGACGTCACGGGCTTGTTTGTCAAGCCATGTAAGAGGTACACATGATTGACAATACATGAAAATGGAATGCTGTTTGATAAATATTGGCAAATGTTTCAGGGACAGGTCTTTTTGCTATTACTTTTAGTATTTCAAACATGCGTTGTTTGCAAAATGGGTCATTTGACTGTTCTTTTTTGGGGAGGTCAAAGGTGAGTTACTGTTATGGCACAAAGTATATGTTGCTGTTATTACTCTCCTTGTTTTGCATCCTGTCTGTTGTTAGTATTTCACATCTCTAGACTGTTTTATGTTTCTCCAGTGGGTAATACTGATGGGATACCATTTCTGTGTTCTCTTAGGACACCTACAACTATGTCACTCAGGTGAGTCCATCCACAGAGACCCCTGTTTAGTGGTTTCAAGAATAAGGTTATAGTAGATGGGTTTCAGCAGCATGGTATTTTTCTCCTGGAAAGGGGACATGGGGAATTGTCACAGACACTGCGAATATGACAGTAGGTTCTACAGGATGTGAACGTCATGGGTGACCACTGCAGAACGTATGAACAAGTGCACCACAAGGCCACTGACATGATCATGTCTGCAAGGAGGTAACCAGCTGCAGTTTCCCATGACCAAATGGTTACCAGGGAAGGGCCTGCTAGGGCACCACCACTTACCCCCAGTGAAGAGTTCCTGGCAAATATCCAAGATCAAGACAGCCCCCAGGAGAGTGGCATGGATCTTGTCCTGGATGTGGGCACAACACCTTCTAAAACAGCAAGCAGGTCCTGGGAGGAGCTTCCAGGTAGGCTCTGTTATTTGAACAGTTGAATACTGCTGAATAAGAAAACAACTGAAGTGAATGTTAATTCTGTGTTGCATATCTTTTTTGGTGGGATTGAAGATTGCTCCAGTTATAAGCTTAGTTTGGTGAAGTCAGACAGTTTCTTTTTGAAAGTTGAGTATATGCACATATAAAGGGGTAAATGTATTACCCCCTATGTTACTGTTAATTGTGATGATGTTGCCCTTACCTCTTGCTTAACTTCTTATAGGACAGTCTGGAGTACAGTGATGTATGTCTCCTGCAGATGTTAAGCCAAATATTTTTATGTCAGTACTGCAGATTAATTTAAAGATCTATTGTAGTGTGTGATTTTAATTTCAGGCTTGTTGTGTGTATTGCTGTACTGTCTGTAATACTGGCAGCACTGTTAGTTTGTTAGCATATACTGCACTACAGTACTGCAGGTATTAATGTATTCCTGTGTTTCTTGCTTTTTATCACAGATGATCATGACAGTGGGAGTGTGGGCTCTGTGTCACTTGATGTCAGTGTATCAACAGACTCTGATGATGATGTTGGCTAAACTGAGGCACAGTCATGGGGTGCAGATGTTGAATCTGACACAGAGGTTGACAAACAGCCATCCCCTGCATTTCCATCAGACACAGCCAGTAGGCCTATTTCTACATAGTCCTCTCAGCCCACATATATTGGACAGGTGGAGGGCAAGGACATTGATCAGGCAAGTGCTGCTACTGCAGCTATAGTGCCTGTTGAGTCTGTCCATAGCTAAAGTGTGGGCAAGGTGCCACACAGGAGGATTGATGGGGTGCTCAGAGGAAGCCCGCCGAACCTCCTCTACCTGGTGCAGGTGTCACTTCCCATGCCACTCAATGGATGTTTAGGGCCATCATGGAGGCACAGACATATTCCCATAAGTACTCCAGGCAAATGGTCAGGGCTGTGGATGTGGCACAGTCTGACATGTGTGACTGCCTCCACCGTGTTGCTAAATCACTGTAGCAGAGGAATGACACAACGGAACAAGGGGTGTCTGTGATGGACCGAGGGTTGTTTCTTATGGAATTAGCAGTGTTTGTGATGGAATGTTTACTTGGAGAGGAACAGCATCCTCATGGGCAAAGGTCATCCACATCATCTGCTGTCAGCCATCGTGGCAGTTCTAGGTCATGCTCCCATAGTAACAGTACTTCTACTGCTCCATCAGTGAGTGTGCTGTCCACAACCAGACATGGCAGGCATGGGGTCATGGTCCTGGGCATCCCCGTGAAGGGTGCTCATCCAGCCAACATCAGTCATGTTCAGATAGCAGCACTGCATCTCACCATGGGCTTGCACATGCCAGTGCAACTCTTGGCAGAGCCAGGTCTCATGGCTGAGGATGGCAATGATGAGCTGCCACTTCTGACATGCACACTTCACTCCTGTCTGACAGACCAAGATGAAGAGCTAGCACAGAGCTTGACTGTGTTCATGCAGACATTCACACACTAATTTCACCTACAGCACCCATACACACACACACACACACACACACACACACACACACACACACACACACACACACACACACACACACACACACACACACACTCCAGTTACTCATTTTGTCTCAATGGCCATTTGTTGTTTTATCTCAGTGTTTGCCTTCTCCTTCTTACACACACTTACTGATCTTTTGTGTCAGCCTAAGCTTCCTGACCCCCCCCCCACATATACACAACATCCTGTGCAAGTAATGATAATTTTGCCATATCCCTGTTTTCTATCTTTTGGATTCAGGTATACAAAAGCTGTGTCTGATGATCAGGGTGCATAGCTAACTTAGTAGTTAGCATATCTTTATTTATGTTGTTGAACTGGTCATTGTACCTGTGACTTATTTTGGCCTTGGCAAGTTATACAGTTGATAGCATCATAAATTCAAAACTTTATAGTGAATGCTGTTCTGAGGGCTGTGAAGTCAGAAATTGCAATGTGTATCATTACTTTCTAACTTCTAATAACAAATGCGGGCACGAACGAGGTACAAAGCAACTTACAAACTCAAAAACAACCATATCCAACGAAACAATTTAGCGACGGAGAAATCAAATGCAATTGATCATTTATTAAAACAAATGATGATAAAATAAAAACATGAACGTTTTCAGTACTTCATTTTCATTTAGACAACTTCATCAGCTGTGGGCCATTACAAATCAATTCATTTAAATACTATGAATTAATGACATCATAAGTTTAATTATCCAATAGTTAATTTAAAACCATTTGATATGTAAAATATAAGAATGACACAATGTATGCTTTAATTAATAAGAAAATAATGATGAATATATATTTGCAAATGTGATAAATATGCATTTAAAAATATATATACATTTAAAAAAACTTTTACTTAAACTGCTTGTGTGATGATGGAAAAAAGATAAAAAAATAGTAGAAATAAATCCCTCGATCCCTGGGAAAGCAGCACGGTCTGTTGACCATATAATCCCAGGCTGACAAATATTGCTATGAACATGTGTTTACAAGTCTCACAACACTGTGTTTGAGCTGAGAGGGCTGCTATGTATATATAATTAGCAGGAGTACTTCATTGCCAATGGGGACAATGAGGCAATGTTTACTGTAAGGTTGAGTCTGTGAGTTTAATACCAATCATTTGTCTCTGTCAGCCCCTTCTGTAATATGTCACCATCATTAGGGGACTCTATATGACTGCCTCCAATTAACAGTTATCTGCAAACATGGTAAACCACCTACCATTGCCTTTGCTTCAGGGAAGTAGTTACCACAAAGCTGAGGGCCCAGCACAAATCCTTGGGGTATTTCATTTGTATGTGGCTGGGGGGGGCAGTCCTCAACTTTGAGAGTGTGTGTTCTTTTGGTCAGCCAGTTGGCTATCCAACTAGTACTGCATGGCTTTATTCACAGATGGGACATTTTCACTATGTGACACAAATCGGGTATATTGTCAAAAGCCTTATATAACTGAACATAGGCAGTATTTATTTTATTTTACATTTGTTGACCGGGCTAGTCTAGCTGGATACATGTCCTTTTTCAGTAGAGGCCCGGGGAGATAAGCTCCAAGACATAGTCTAAATACAATAGTAGAAGTTCAAACAACACAGAAAAAACATCAATATACTAATAAAAATAGCAACTTTCAAAAAGGAAATAAAAATCATCAACAATGGTATTAAGTAATTAACGGTACAGAGTTTGTAACAGGATATATTATTGAGGACAAGAATCATAAACAGTGAAATTTCAGGTATGGAGACATAAGTCAGGTTAGGTCAGAGGTAAACAAAGGAAGTTAGGTGAGTAGTAATGTAGCAAAGGAGTTACTTAAGAAGAGAAAGTAAAAAGAGGATATAAAAAAAGAAAAGGGGTAGATAAGAAAAATATGATAAGATGGAAAAAAGTAGCAGAGGCTAGTAAGCACTGGATAGGTTAGTTAACTTAGTAGAGGTAGATGACTAGTCTGGTTTTGAACAGGGGGCATAGCCAGTGAGTTTTGAGGAGAAGTTTAAGTCTATTTTTAAAGAGAGATAATGAGGTGAGTGAGGAGAGGTCACAAGGGAGAAGATTCCAGAATTTACCTACAGAATTAGAGAAAAGGGAATCCCCAGCTCTGTTGTTAGGTTTAGTGGTGTGGACTAGTAGTTTTTGAGATTAGCGTAAGGACTTCAGATTTGTATAGGGGGTGATTAGGGTAGATAAACTTGGAGTATTAGAAGGTTTATAAAGGATGTTTTGGGCAAGGGTGAGTTGGTGAAATTTAATCAGGTGTTGTAGTTCTAACCATCCTAGCTGTTTTAGGTTTATGCAATGATGAGTTCAGAATGGGTTGCCTGTAGCAAATCGTGCTGTTATTATAAGCCATTTCCAATTTGTTGAGGTTATTCTTGGAGAGATTAGTAAAAATGGGAGAGGCATAAAGGAGTGTAGAGATCAAATGTGGGTGGGCAATAGTAGTTTTAGCAGTGGGGGAAAGGAAGGGTTTTATCCTATAGAGGGTACCATTTTTTTTATTAACAGTCTTTATGGTATTATTGATGTGGATGTCAAAGCTCAGATTATTGTCGATGGTGACACCGAGTAGTTTGGTGGTAGAGTCAGGAGATATTATAGTATCATTGGTAGATGTTGCTAAGAATTGGAGAGGGGAGGACTTATGAGTAGGTGTGAAGAGGAGGAGTTTGTTTTTTTTAGGGTTCAAGAGGAGCAATGCTGAGAGAACTATTGTTCAACTATGTTGAATACTTTTTGGGTGAGAGCATGAAGGTCATGGGATGATGTAGCTGAACATAATAGTGTTGAGTTATCAGCATATTGTATGCAGGTGGCTTGCGGGATAGCTAGATAAAGGTCATTAATAAATATAGAGAAGAGAAGAGGTCCAAGTATGGACCCCTGAGGGACTCCTAAGGTAACAGGTAGAAGGGTGGATAAAGTGTTTTGCCAAAGTACTGCTTGCTGTCGGTTGTCAAGGTAGGACTGGAACCATTTTATGGAAAGTGGGTCTAATGACAGAGATTTCAGGATGTTTAAGAGAATTTGGTGGTTTACCATGTCGAATGCTTTGGACAGGTCGATGAATAGAGCAGAAGAAAGGTTATTCAGGTTTCGGTGCCTGTTAATATAGTCAGTGAAAGACAAGAGGGCAATGGTAGTGCTGTGCGATGGTCTGAAACCATTTTGACAGTTGGAAAGTAAGTTATTTTCAATTAGATGGTGGAGTAGTTGCTTATGGATACACTTCTCCATAATTTTAGCTAGGGGAGAAAGTAGGGCAAAGGGGCGATAGTTTGATATTTCTGTGGAATGTCCTCCTTTATGTAGGGGGATTATATGAGAGACTTTCCATAAGGTGGGGATGTAACCTTCAGTAATTGATCTATTGATCAATATGGAAATAGGATAGGCTATGGCCTTGGATGATATCTGTAGATATTCAGAAGGCAGTAGGTCTGCAGAAGGAGAGCATGATTTCAGTTTATTCAAAAGGGTTTGAATAAATGAGGTTGTAACAGGTTTGAAATGAAAAGGGGGCGGTGGAGTTGAGGAGAATGAGGGTATTGTGACGGTATTAGGTGATAGTTGACTGGCTAGTAATTGGATAGTATCTGTAAAAAAGGTATTGAAGGTATTAGCTGTATGGATTGGATTATTCAGGTCTGTATTTTGAGGGTTTGGTGTAGTAGATTGACCTGGGTGGAGTAATTGCTTGATGCTGGTCCAGAATTTCTGTGGATTGTTGTATATGTCTCGTAATCTGTCATCCAGGTCTTTGGGGTCAATATCAAAGAAGTTTACTAGGTCCAAAAGGCAAGATCTATTCTTGACAAACACAACATGGGTCAACTAAAGTGTGCTGAAGGTCACCTATGTCCCTGTGGATAAGGTCCATGCTAATCGCTTAACTAGCCTTGCAGATAAGACTTGTTAAACTTCTGGGTCAATAGTTGTAGCTCTGCATGTTACCAGATTGATGTGCATTGTGTATGACAAAACATTTGACATTGCTTTCTTGGAAAATGTACTGAGACAGCAGGATTGCAGTGCTTGGGGTGGGGGAGAACACATGGTGGTATTGTAAATATGTAACAACGTGTCAGATAGGGTCTTCATTTTTTAATGTTTTCACATGTAATGTCATGTCATTCACAAGAAATGGGCAATAAACAACAATAATATTTAATAGCATTATGTAGTTTTCCATTGTGCAACAATTAACAAAGTGTATATGCATGGGAGATATACATTTTTGTGCGAGACACATTGCTAAAGGCTGACAGTTAGTATTGAGTCTATGAAACACACCTGCTACTTAACTGACTCTGTGGCAGCATGTGTTAATGCACTGATAATTTCCTTTTTGGGGCCAGATGGTATTGGGTTCGAATCCTTTTATCTTTTTTTATATTTTTTGGGACAGTTTGCATAATGCTCTGCTTAGCACTAACACAGGAAAACTAGGTGTTGAAGATGGAAGCCACAGACACCACAGGTACCAAAAAGTGTAAAACTTTATTGAGCGCTTTCATTACTAAATAAAAAAACTTCTGAATAAATTAAAAAAGACATGTGCAAATGTATAAATACAAATTCCTGCCAGTTCATTGGTTGACAATAATAAAGTACCACACCCCCCAATATCATATGAATCTTAACCAAATCCTTAGAATGCTAAGCATAAAATACATACAATATAAAAATATATAGTAAATCAAACACGTCCCAAATGAATTTTCATAAAATTAAATGCAATAAGCTGATTTGAGTTTTAATAAAGGACAAACAGAAATGTTGTCATTCTAGCCAGCCAATGCTTAATATTCTAAGGATTTGGTTAGGATACATATGACATTGGAGAGGGCGGTGCTTTATTATTGTCAACCAATGAACTGGCAGGAGTCTGTATTTAAACATTTACACGTCTTTTTTTTATTTATTCTGAGAAAGTCTTTTATTTACAGATGAAAGCACTAAATAAAGTGTTATACTATTTGGTACCCGTGGTGTCCGTGGCTTCCATCTTCGACTCTTAGTTTTCCTGGTTTATTGTGCTTGTGTTTTCTTGGTCCACAAATACTGTTGGGCATCACACAAACCAGCTAAGTGACACTGAGCTGTGGTTAACAGCGAGACCTTAAGAATGATTATTAAAATACGGAATATCATGTAACTATTTCTGTGGCAGCAGGAGTAAGTGTAGGGCTAGAGTCCCGATGGTTCTGGTTTCTAGTGCAGGTTGTACAGCCTTTGTTTTTTTAACTGAGTACTATGTTCCTTTGTTTTACTGTTGCAACATTGCAGTTTACAGCAATATAGTCCCTCTCATTTATAACACTTAACATAGTGTAACTGATATTAATTATATGTATGAGGGCCAAGACACTAATATTGCATCAGTTATTTATTTATCTAAGTATTATCTATTTATTATTAAATGCATGACTGTGGGTATACTGTGTACTATATTCCTGTAAGCATATTTCTGCTATCTGGAATGGCATGGCCTTCACATTTGACTAACACACCTACACAGTTGCCTGTACATTAAATAACCTTGAAATTGCTTTGCTTGCCACTGTTGTGCACCATTTACCATTGTGCAAACACATTTCCCAGCAGTGCGCACCCCGACACTGTGTTTGCATGATGGTAAGTTGTGTGCAACATTTTCATCCAGTGTGCACATTCCATTAAATGCAATAACTGGAACTGGTGGAAAGCCATCAATCTCCATTGCTCTTGATCCATGGTAGACATTGCAGGCGTTCATGGAGAGGGTGTGAGATTTAAGGCTCAGAGATGGGGTGTCCAGAAGCCCAAAATTTTTGTTGGACTCCTAATGAAACACCACAGTTCCAGGTTGCTGTAGGGAAGACTATAATGGGTCCCAGTATGTCAGAGGCTTGGGATAGTTTGGCCCAGGCTGTAATCAGTGCCACCAGTATACCCCGCACTGGTGACTAGTGTAGCCATCACTACACTAACCTCCAGAGAAGGAAGAGGGATACCCTTGACCATTGGATCAATGAATTTAGGATGGAGGACATCCCACAGATGTGTAAGTATCAGCTACAGAGAGTACTTGTAAGGCTTAAAAGCTGAATATAGGCAAGACTGGTATTCATAATGGTATTCTGTTCTGTTCTGTTTTTTTCCACAGCTGCCATGGAAAGGGAGTACAATGTTATTAGTGTTATTGTAGTAATACATTTTAAAGATAGCTTGTTTGGTATTTTATATAGTTGCATGAACCTGACCATGCATTATCTCAACTGTAAAAACAAGTATGCATACATTAGTCTATAGAACAAACCAAGAGTACAATATTAGACTTTAGTCACAGGTTGTGGGTTCAAATATCACACATCCCAACTATACAGTCTGTTAATTCTTACATTATCTGCAACTTAAAGGTTTAAAGTAAAAGCTCTATGCCAGTGGCACACATGCCCTTCTGTAAACTGTAATCTCTATAATTAGAACATGCATACGTGCAATATATGCACATGTAAAGGAGTACTTGCTGCAATCTGTAGTAAAGTATGCATCTGTTAGGAGCTGGTAGTCTTAAAAGTTGTTGTTGTCTTTCGGCTTTTCCCAGTTAGGGGTCGCCATAGCGGAACTCCAGTCCGCTAATGATTGGCAGTAGATTTTCACAGTGCCAAGTTGCCATCTCGATGCCCATCCTTCAACGAAGGCACACCCATTCACGCATGTCTTTCAGAATGCCACTCAACCCATGGGGAGGACATGCAGACGCCACACAGAAGGCACTCCCCCACATTAGCTGAGAATCAAACAGGAGAACCTCTTGCTGTGAGGCAACAACGCTACCACTGCACCTCCACGGATTAGCTGGTAGTCTTAAAAGTAATAGTCTTAAAAGTAATAGTTATCTGTTAGGGGATGCTAGTCTTAAGAGTAAACTTTGAGATAATAGAGTCAAATAATTGCATTAATGCATTGTTTGTTACATATGAAAGTGCTAATCTTATCTCTCTTTCTCTCACCCCAGCCCTTATCTCTCTCATTTTATTTTTTTTGGTTGTATTATATTATTATGTATTGGCAAATGTGTCCATATCATCCATATGTTCCACATCATGAATTTCTCCACATCACAGCAGAGTAGGGCTGGCATACAGTATCCATCTGCCCCCACTCCACTGACCCAGGCACCATTGGCCAGAATCTCTGGCAGCCACCTGGCAGAAACACTTCTGCTACCCCTGCACTACCTGCTCCCTCAGGTAGTTATACCTTGGTGGATAGTCCAGTGGTTCCTTCCAGGAGCAGTGGCAGAGGTGGCAAGTTTATCACCCATGCTGAACTGCCAGGGATGATGCTTATGGTTGTACATCACACTGTTGGTGTACACCTATGCCAGATGGAGGGGCTGTTCTCTCTCATTTTACATAGGACCAGGAGAAGGAGAAGCAGACATTGACTGCTCCAGTCATGGACAAAGTGAGGTGACAGTGATAACAGTCCAGTGGGTGAGGACTCAATTCTCACTGTCACCAAGCTTGGTGATCATGGGTCCTAGATATCACCACCCTCACCCCATCCATGGTGTCCACCAACCTCTTGTGACTATCACCATCCCTATCTCTTGTCTTGTCTGTTTACTATTGCTTACTCACCTACCTAACTTACCAGACCCTGGCAAACCTCCATCCCTTCCCCAACATTCCTCACTCTCTCTCGCTCTCTCTCTGTCTCTCTCTCTCTCGCTCTCCAAAAAAGAAAAAAAATCATCCCATACATAGCTCTCCATTACATACACATGTCATCTTGGCCCAGGCCAGCTTCTAAACACCGTAGTGCTATTAGGCTAGTAGCCTCATATGACCCTATGAGACTATATGCCTATGCAGGCCTCACAACCTGTTATCTCCACATGGCCTGCTGATGTCATCTACTATAAGTTCACCTGCACTCTTGTATAAATCAGACTTGTCCCGTGGTGCTTGCATAATGTACTGTGTTCTGTAGTCTGTGTATTTAGATAGGTAGGAGTCAATGGGTCTCTGTGAGTCTAGACAGCAGAGCAGATGTCTAGTTACTACTCCAATTATATTGCTTGCCAGTATTTTGACATTTGCTTGTGCCTACACATCCATTTCATACAGGTCTCCCAAACTCTTGTCTTCCACATGGCCTGCTCATGTCATCTACTATAAATTCACATGCACTGCTGTGTAAATCAGACTTGCCCTGTGGTGCTTAACGTAAGTACTATGTTCTGCAGTCTGTGTATGTAGATAGGTAGGGGTTCTATTCTCACAGCAATCACCTGTGCATGTGTGAGCTGTTACCTGACATTGCAGAGAGTATTTTGCACCAGCATGTGGGACACTGTTACCTTCTCATCAACAGACACTGCTGATGTCATCAGCTATAAATTGTTGTCTGACACATTCTAAGTCAGACTTGAGCTGTGGCACTTGCATAAAGTGCTGTATTCTGTAGTCTGTGTACTCAGAAAGGTAGGGGTTCCATTCTCACTGCAGTCAACTGTGTGTGTGTGTGTGTGTGTGTGTGTGTGTGTGTGTGTGTGTGTGTGTGTGTGTGTGTGTGTGTGTGAGAGAGCTGTTGCTTGACATTACAGAGAGATTTTTGCACCAGCATGTGGGACACTGTTATCTTCTCCTCAACAGACACTGCTGATGTCATCAGCCATGTCACATTTTTGAATATGCAGTACTCCCTCCAGCGCAGGGTCAGAGAATGGGCTGGGGCCAGGCAGAAGTCAACTCATCCTGTACAATAATGTTTACAGTGACATCGCTTTTAATTTGTCCATATACATCATGCATGGCATGTAGGAACTGCATTATTTTGCTCAGAGAGCTCTGTGGTCTCTCCAACTGCTACATAGCTGGTGAGGTACAGGTAAAAATGTGCATTATACTCTATTAGTGCTGTAATGAGATTTGACTACAGTGCTTTCATACAGTCCTAAGATCTCAGTATAATGGCATGACTTATGATGTGCACAACATAGGCTTTCAATAGCAGTGTGGGCACTTTGTTTTTAAAGTTCAGATTGGCTATCTAAATATGTTACCAGTGCTTGCACAGGAAATAGTTATGTTTTCAAACATTGCAATTACACAGTTCATTTTAACAGATATTATGATTGGCAATATGATGGCATGACTTACGATGTACACAACATAGGCTTTCAATAGCAGTGTGGACACTTTGTTGTCAAAGTTCAGATTGGCTATCTAAATGTGTTATCAGTGCTTGCACAGGAAATAGTTATGTTTTCAAACATTGCAATTACACAGTTCACTTTAACAGATATTATGATTGCCATAGTGTCAGCATTGTTTATGCAGGCATCTGTGATAACTGTAGGTTTTTTTACATTGGTAAGACCTGCAGGAAATTGTCGGACCTCATTAAAGAACATATTGCAGCTATATGACAAAAAGATTAAAGCAATGCCCTGTGGAAACATATCTCTTTATCCACTGGTTTTACTTGTTTTAAATGTATTTTACTGGAATAATTAGATGTGTTTTACGGCGACAGTGAGTCCCTACTAGAGGTCAGAGAGCTTAAGTGGTGGCTTCTCTTAAATGCTGAAAGTGCCCCAGGTATCAATGAAAATTACTATATCAAGTGTGCCTTACGATGGTACAAGAGACACCACTCCTCCTAGTCCCTTTTGTTTCTCATAGACTACTGTCTTATTGCTTTTTGCATTACTGCAGGTGACAGGTAGATCTGGGTTGTGACTGCATTAATGTAATAAATTGTGCTCTGGTTGCATTTTTTTTACATTTCTGATGAAGTTCTGCTACCATTAAATAAGAAAAGTGCTAAATACACTGGTTTAGCTTCTGAGTTTTCTTCCTCCTAGCCTTTGAATTTTTTTCGTAAGTATTTTTTCCTCGAATGTTTCTTGTTTTTTTGTTGATATATATATATATATATATATATATATATATATATATATATATTTATTTATTTATATATATATATATATATGTGTGTGTGTGTGTGTGTGTGTGTGTGTGTGTGTGTGTGTGTGTGCATGCATTGATACTTGTTAAATATGTTTGGGTGACATCTGTTTATCAAACTCATTTGGTCAACTAAACTGGTGGTTGATGGGTGTGCAAGATCACACAATTCTCATGGACAGGGAATATGCTCTTTCCTTGATTTTGTGCAGTCTTGGAGTTAATATATATATTAGCAGGGAGTATTAGGGGTTTAGTCCCCCATATGGGGTATGCAGTGGACACAGCCAACTGCAGCAAATGATGTCTTTTTTTGCTTGTGCTGAGTTTGCTTTTTGGAGCATGTGTAATGACTTGTGGATGTTCCTGTTTTTACCCTTGTGTGGTCAATGTTTCTACAGTCATTGTTTAGTTGTAAGCCACAAGAACTGGAACTTAGACTGAGAACAAGAGGCATAAATTTTAGCATAAACAACAATTTATTTTCTGCTTATGTCATTAGACTTCATCAGAAAACAATACATTCAATTATAAAAAAACTTTCAGTTTAAAAATATCTGTAAGCCAATAGAAAGTACATCTTCATTCCACAATTAAGTGACATCACAAACTCAACTATTAAAGACATACTTCGGTTAAAAACTTATTTGTTGAAGTGAACTCTGCGGTTCTTTAAGAAACACGATGTTAACTACATCATTCAACCCTGGTGCTTTGTCAGAGTTTAACCTGACCTGCTATAGTACTTCTTTTTGTGCCAACTCTGTCTTAAAATCCCCACCCCTTGTATGATGCGTTCCCTGTTCCAGAACTGAAAAAAGGAACTTACTACAGTTGGGACACTTCAAGGTGTGTTTAAAAAAGACATTTCTACTATCATTCTTTTTGATGCTGTAGTAGTGCTCTTTAATCCTGGCACAGAGAACCTGGGTGGTCATCCCGATATAAAATGCAGTACAATGAATATTAATACTATATAACCCAGTGTACACCACACCTTTGGTTTTGCAGTTAAAATGATCTGACACTGGAATAGTGTGTAGCAAATGTGGCAAAGTAACAAAAAGTACACTAATATGTGCCTACAAATGGTAGAACTTCCACATTTGTGCATGCCAAATGGTTTGTTTGTGTGTAAAATAGTCCGTTTCTCTGGTTTTTCCCCTTCTCAAATTGTTTGTCTTTTTGGCTTTTCCCGGTTAGGGGTCACCACAGTGGAACTCTGGTCTGCTAATGATTGGCAGTAGATTTTATGGTGCCGAGTTGCCAGCCTGACACCCAACCTTCAGTGAAGGCACACCCATTCACGCATGTCTTTCGGAGGCCACTTGACCATGGAGAGGACATGCAGACTCCACACAGAAGGCACTCCAGCCAAGAATCGAATAGGAGAACCTCTTGCTGTGAGGCAACAATGCTACTGCTGTACCATTCCCCTTTTCAAATAATAATTTTCAATTATATTGATTTTTATACACAAAATGGGGGTGAGGGCCAACAGTCGCAAAAAGGTCCTGATTACCCTCTAAAAGTTTCCAGTTGTCCTGTATAATGCTTCTTATCGATTCATTATCCCAAGTCATGTTCAAATTGCATTCTTTGTTAGACCAGCATTGTTGAAGAATTCCTTTAAGGTGGAAAAAAAGGAATATGTAGCCTTGAAACCATTTGGGCTTTTAAAAAAAATCTTAGCCTTTTAGGAATTATATTCTGGTTCTGAGTTTTTAAAATTTACTTTAGGTGACGTGGATTTAAAGGTTAATTTTTTGGATGTCACTTTTGAGTGGGTAAAGGTACTAAAGAGATTTGTAAGCAGGATTCATTGTAAAAAAAAAACTTTTACCGACAGTTGCCTACACTATAAAAGCTTTCATCTGCAATTTATGAAAGACAACCTACCCAAAGGCCAATATATCGGGGCCAGTCTAATGACTAGTGAATACAGTGATTTTATTAATGAAATAAATTTTATTTGTTCACTTTTTTTAGAAAGAGGTTACCATGAAGACAAACTAAGGAGTACAGCTAAGTATGTCATGGACAATCGAATGGCACTCTACCTGCCTATATTACAAGATCCTAATAGTGGGTCCAAAGTTTCGAGCAAGTCCAACAAAGAAATATTTTGCAATCTGAACATGACTTGGGATAATGGCTTGATAAGTGACATTATACAGGAAAATTGGAAACTTTTAGAGGGTAATCAGGACCTTTTTGCGATGGTCGGCCCCACCCCCATTTTGTGTATAAAAATCAGTATAATTTAAAATTATTATTTGAGAGGGTGAAAAAAAGAATGAAAAGGACTATTTTACACACAAACCATTTGGCATGCACAAATGTGGAAGTTGTTCAGTTTGCATGTACATATTAGAGGAACCTTTTGTAAATTTGCTAACTTTGGGATCCTAAAAACAGTAGTGGCTAACTTCACGGCACCCATGCAAATGAAGAATAGTTGCATGACTGCTGAATCATACACCAATGCACTGTACGAACACGTACACAAATGCATGGATCTCACCATACCCAATAGAACCAAGACACTCTACTCCAAAAAAGGAAGCCAATTTGGTGGTCTCCTGCCATAAACAAACTCTACAACAGAAGGAGAAAACTGATGCAGAATAAGCTGAAGTCCCAAGACTGAAAAATCTCCCTTATCTGCCTCAACAAAAAGTTGACATCCCTCATCAAGTCCTCTAAAGCTAGGTATGAAAACAGAATTGCAGCAGATAGTAAAGGCAACCACAAGGCCTTCTAAAGTTATGTAAAGAATCTCCACGGCAAAACCCAGATTTGCTCTGAGCTACTGCACAATGGTACCTCCTATACCGAGCCAACAGATATTGCCAGTATACTGGCTGACAGATTCAGTGCCAAATTTACCCCCTCTTCCCCAAAAGGACCAATCACAATACCAGTAGATTGCCAGGCACCCAATATTACTGCTGCACAGGTTAAAGCAGCACTGTCCGAGGCCAAGAATACACCTTCTATGGGACCTGACAATATCCCTGGCTGTGTTCTACATGAACTGCAGAGTGAACTGGCACCCGACCTGTGTGCCCTGTGAAATCACAGCCTCACTTCAGGTTTTGTCCATACTGAATGGTGCACTGCTACAGTCATCCCTCTCCACAAAGGAGGAGTGACTACAGACCCTGGAAACTATTGCCCCATTAGCCTGACGAGTCCGATATGCAAAGCTATGGAATGCATCATCATGGACCTAATAAACAAGGATATAGGGAATCTCCAAACTTTGGATCCCACACAGTTTGGTTTTGTGAAGGGTAGATCATGCCTGCTCAACTTGGCTGACTTCTTTGAGTCAGTCACCAGACCTGTGGATGAAGGCAAGGCAGATCAATTAGCCTACCTTGATCTGGCCAAGGCTTTTGATACCATTCCCCATTCAGGAATCATAGAAAAACTCACTAAGCTAGGCATCAACCCCTATATCACTAGGTGGGTTGCAAACTGGCTCACAGATAGAACCCACAGTGTGAAAGTAGCTGTCTCCAAGTCAGACTGCCGATTAGTCATGAGTGGAGTCCTACAGGGTTCAGTTCTGGGTCCTCTCCTGTTTGGTAACTACTTCTATGAAGTCCAGACCAACACGAAGGGACTCTAGCTGACAAAGTTCACAGACGATTGCAGGTTTGGAGCTATTATTAACTCTCCAAGTGATGTTGACATCCTACAGAATGGCCTCACTGTGACCAGCGACTGGTGTCAGAACCATGGCCTTAAGCTCAATGCCAAAAAATGTGTCATCATCCCCTTTGGGAAAAACCCAGTTCCCATGAATTACCACATTGATGGTAGTCCACTGAACACAGAAGATGTTATAAGAGATCTGGGAACATAGGTTGACAACAACCTCTCTTTTGATCACCACATTGCCACTGTGGTCAGAAAGTCCCTCTATGTGGCACATTTTATTACTAACGGTTTTGCATCCAGGAAGAAGGAGGTCATTGTCTCCCTCTACTCTTCCCTCATAAGGCCAATCATCAAGTACAATGCCCCATTTGGCATGTACCTCACTAGACACCTGCAACAACTGGAGAGGCAGCAAAAGTACCTCACAAATAGGATCCTAGGCCTTAAACACTTGTCCTATATGGACAGACTCAAAAACTCCAACTATTCTCTGTCTCATACTGCCTACTTAACTTACAAAGCCATGTCTGACCCAGCTCTGTTAGAAATGCTACATCTAAAGAAATCCCAATCCTTCTGCACCACAAGCTCCAGAGACCTCAACGTCATTACCAAAATTAACAGAACACGCTGGAGGGACAGGTTCATAACCCAGAGACTGCCCATGCTATGGAACAGACTTCCCATACATGTCAAGCAGAGCACCTCACTGACACTCTTCAAGAGAAATCTTGATGAGTGGATGGGAAACAGAAAATTCACCCCGGGGTAACACCAGTGGCTCTACTTGACAGAGGCACTGGGAACTAAGGTCGGGTGGCACTTTGCCAACGTAATCCTACGGCTAGGCTTGCAAAAGCCCCAGGGCCATTAGCCTAGCACACACCTGTGAACCTATGAATATTTGCCACACACTATTCCAGTGTCAGGTCATTTTAACTGCAAAACCGAAGGTGTGGTGTACATTGGGTTATGTTCCTATTGTACTGCATTTTATATCAGGATGACCACCCGGGTTCTCTGTGCCAGGATTAAAGAGCACTACTATAGTATAAAAAAGAAGGATGGTAGAAATGCATTTTGTAAACACACATTGAAGTGTCCTAACTATAATAAGTTCCTTTTTTCAGTTCTGGAACAGGGAACACACCATGTAAGGGGTGGGGATTTTAAGACAGAGTTGGAACAAAAAGAAGTATTGTGGCAAATCAGGTTAAACTCTGACAAAGCCCCAGGGTTGAATGATGTAGTTACATCAAGTGTTTCCTAAAGAACCGCAGAGTTCACTTGAACAAATACGTTTTTAACAGACATATATGTCTTTAATAGTTGAGTTTGTGATGTCAATTGTGGGATGAAGATGTATTTTCTATTGGCTTACAGATATTTTTAAACTGAATGTTTTTACTGTTGAATGTGTTGTTTTCTGATGAAGTCTAATGACAAAAATGGAAAATAAATTGTTGTTTGTGCCTCTTGTTCTCAAAGTTCCAGTTCTTGTGGCTTATTGTGATATTCTGGAAGTTTTAGTCTGATTTTGTGGTTCAATGTTTAGTTGTGTTGACTAATTTAGATAATTTCATATATATATTACAAACATATATTTTTAAGTGAAGTACTTTACATCATTCAGGTGAAATAGCATTTTCCATAATACTGACATAAAAACATAAAAAACGGAGCATTGACAGCTGCTGTGCATGCACTGCAGATTAACCTCAGAGCATGCAAAATCTCACATTTGTTTGTGACAACCAATAGACCAGACAGATTCTGGTATTTGGTCCATTCAATTAAAACACCACTTAAGTATAAATCTATCTATCTATATATATATATATATATATGTATACATACACACACACACACACACACACACATATATATATATATATATATATATATATATATATATATATATATATATATATATACAATTCTTTCCTTCTGTCTGGAGACCAGGACTGGGGCCATTCATTGGCGAACCAACTACCTCAGAGATACTGCCATATCCCAGTACTTGCTGCCACATCTGAGAATAAATTAAAGTCTTTGGATGAGATGCTATGTGATTGCCAGAGTGCTACTCCATTAAAATGGTTCAAAAAGGTATATCACTGATGAAGGTCTTCCTTAACTCTGCGTGTCATATATACTATATGGTGCTTTGGGTTTCCTTAAGTATGAGGTTCTGCCTGGTGCAAAGGCCGTACAGGCAAAGTTTAGCAACCCATGGAGCTGCACAACTTGCGCTATTCAAGCTTTCCAAGCCTCCAAAAGTGTCATGATTGCTTGTCTAAGCTGATCCAACTTATTTAACAGGAGCTTGAAAGAATTTCCTGAAACATCAACAAACAGCCCCAGGAAAGGCAATTCCTGGCTAGACCTTTATGACTTATCCTCAGCCAAAGGTTGACCCAGGCTAGCACAAAGTCCCATAAATATTGTCATCACCTCAGCATCCTCCTCCTTGCCTTCCACCACAATCATAAAAATATCAAGGTAGTGCACAGCTGATTGCAGGTTTGCCTTCTGCTGCCAGCACCAGTGCATGGCTGTGCTAAAAACCTCAAAGGTTAAACCTTCCACTGAGCACCTCATGAGCATTGCCATATCAAACAAGAATTTATTATCAAAGTGAAAACCTAACAGAGGCCAATCTTCCCTCCTGATGGAAAGCACATGAAATAACAACTGTATATGTTGTTTGCACAACAAGGGATCTCCATAACTTCAAATTATCTCAGCCACATGTTCCCACAAAAGTATAGTGTACCCTAGATCGGTCCTTATCATGAATTCTTTAACCAATAAGTTGGCAGAGTAGGAAAAGTGATGAATCAGTCTATAGTCCACATTTTTCTTTTCAGGGACCAAAGCTATAAGGAACATTTTGAAAGTAGGGCACAGGGAATATAGAAAGGAGCCAATCACTCTACCTGCCAAAACTTCTTTCTGTGTCTTCATGTCATTTGACAGAGGATAGATTATTGACTAATCTTTAATCTAAAGGGACTGAAACACCAATTTCAAAACCTTTTTCAAAACTGCTGATAATACAAGCTGCAGTATTCTTGCCAGAATAATGTACCAGCAGTTGAGCTAATTTATCTGTTTTGATTGCAGAGTGTGAAATATTGCAGAAGAGTTTGGCACCTTAATGTGTTAAATTCATGGTCCTGAAAAGGGGGTCTACCCCTACTCTGGTTATCCTGCAGGGAGGTTATGCTACTATCCTGAAAGGACACATTGCTGTAAGTGTATCTGCCTGTTTTAGACTAATATCTGGTGGCTGAGTGACCTTTTCTACACGAGGAACATAAATGAGAGAATCTGCAAGTTAGCCAATAACACCTCTGATTGTGGAAAGTCCAACAAAATTTTCCTTCTCCTTGGCTTCTTAGTGAAGCTTCATTCTCCATGGTCAAAGGCTAACATCATGTTCAGCCAAATGTCTGGATGACCTTGCTCTCACCTAATCATTTTGTGCATGGTTCTTAACTTCCTAAATCATACAATGACCAGGCTATTCCCCCTTTAATGTGGTGAGCTTCTCTAATGGTCAACCAATAAGTGAGTAGTAGTAAAGCCTGACTGGGATCGGTTTCAGTGGTAACTCCCCTGAATATCACGAACCCTAATATCCAGGTGTCACAAGTTTTAGCCATCACCTTGGCTGAGGCTTTTTTCCAGATTGCTGCTAGAGTTGTTGCCAAGTTCTTTACCCCAAGGTTCTCAGCATTAAGTATATAATGAATACCATCAGAGTCAAGTAGATCAAATATATCCATGAAATTCCACCCATGACATGAGCTGTGATGTACGAATCCAACAATGTCATGCTAGTAGCATTTATAATGGCCATGGGAGATAAAAATTGAGTGATGCTAATGGCAGGGTCAGGTAAAGTATTCTCTTTTGAAGGTACTGGTGGGTCAACTCTATTCTGATGGCTGGCTAATGGTGGCATGGGTTTTGTGCTTAGAAACCCCCCTTTTTCTTACTCAGCAGATAGAGGGGAAGAGTTTGAAAATGTCTTTCTAATGTCATGTCAAATATCTTAGCCCTACCCTCGTCAGGTAGAGAACTGATAAACTCCTCGAGGTAGGCCTCCTCGGTTGTCCCTTATCCATAACAACTGATTCTGAAATCCCCCTTCCATCACTACCTTCCAAGTCAGGCATGGCCTCTGCCAATGGGATGGGGTTCAGTGTTGAACCTGGCATATCTTTCTTAGCCCTTCACCAAGATTCCTTAGCAGGGGTGCTGTCAACCAGTGTGGCTCCTCCTCTGAAGCTAACATGGGTCTTTTCCTACTAGATGAACCATGATCACTGGCCTGTGATGCCTCCAAATCAATAAAGAGCCCTTGAGCTTCTTGAGTTATTCAATGCCATCTATCCTTGAATACCTGGAAAGATGAGGAAACCACTAAGAAAGTAAGAAATTAGCACCTGAGCCAATGACCATTCACTATTAATTGTACTTATTAGCCCAAAACTTGACCAAGCAGTGCCAACAACAACTGCACCAAACAGGACAACAATTCAAAAATGCCACTGATTCCACACCACTCCTCACAAGCCCAACATACTCTGAAACCACTGGCAAGCCAACAAACCAACAATAAAGCAGGCCACAGACCTAAGAAATGGAATCCAACAAAAAACATCTAAAGAGGCATTGTGGTGACCACTGAATCCTTAAAAAAAAAAAAAAAAAATGAAAGCAACTTTCCCCCTCTACTGAGAGGACAACATTGTATAAACTCATTGCATACTCTCTAGGCACCAACCCAGACAACAATTCTAACAAACTAAACACAAGGCTTCACAAACAAGACTATCAGTCACTTGTTTGATAGCTGACAGATGGTTCCATGCTGCCTCCACCAGAAATCCTGGGAGCCACTGCCGAACATCACTCTTTGTTTAGTGATCCTTGCTTAAGTAGGGGCTTAATGCTCTGCCCCATTGCTCAGCTTGTGGACAACAAGGCTTAATGGTAAGCCATCCTCATATTATTCTTTATGAATGAATGTATTGTATTCATACATTCTCTAGTTTTTTAATCTGGATACCTAGCTATGTAGATCTAAAGTCAACAAAGAAGAAAAGGGGAAAATATAATTATTTGAATAAGTGTAGCTATTATATTACATTTCAGACAGTTGATCAGAGTTTTATTCTGCATATTCAATTCTTTCTTTTTTTACCTTCTTGAGTTAAGTATAAGACATCTGTGCTTGTCTGAGGGCTCCAAATGATGATGATGATCTGGTTTTAAAGAAATGTTTCTCCAGTGTTTTTCATTTTTGTTATAAATTGATATGCAAGATTTTACCTTCAGCCATGAAAGCTCTGCCCCAAGCTTTCAAAGACTTTTTTGGCTTTTCCTATTCTATAGCTAAAAAAATAGAACACTCTGTCATCTATTTAGTATTTTCTGGGAATTAATCTTTTGTCATATGTCTTGTAAACCTGCATATTCTTTTTTTTAAAAAATTATCTCGGGAAAAGGCAAATATATTTTGAGGTGGTGTTTTGAATGGGTTACCGACTCGTGAACAGTGGTGGCATGTGCCAGACTTACATCCTCTGTGATTTACAAAAGATGTAAAGGTAGCACTACTCTTTGGCAAGCTCTCCTCATCGATATTAAGGAAATCAACACATTTTTAATTTCAGATTGCAATCCAAAAAGTACTTCATCCAAGCCAAATGCTCCTGCTTCAATACAGGAGATAACACTTAACCTCTCCTTTCCAAGTCACTTTTTCTCTCTTAAGAGAGTGTGATGTACAACATATACATTAATATTGTACATTACACTGATTGTACATTTCACTGTGCTTGTCCACTGGACTGTACATACACTGTTTTTTCTGTATAATTATTCTGAGCTATTTTGTTATTGTTTATATTTCTCTAGAGTTTTTTTTTTGTTTGTGCAATGTTTTGTATTTTTCCCGTGTTGAACTCTAAATTAGTCAATATTGATTAGTGCACTACCCTGGTAAACATATATAAATAGATAGATAGACAGACAGATAAATAAATAAATAAATAAATAAATAACCACATTTCTTCTCCTTTCATTTTGTCATGTAAAATAGTAGCAGATCCATAGATTTGTTGAGAGTTGCATGGAAGCCATTAATTTCAGTCTTTTCCTGGGGGCTGAGGTACTTTTTAATATATTTGTCTGAAAACTGGAAACTAAGGATGTGAGTTCTTTGCATTTTCAGTACCTTTTGCTAGAAAATTATAAGGACTATTGTTTGGTTTGCTCTCTCCACCTGAGTAGAGGATTCTGGGTAATGGTTCATTCATCATGATCATGGTGAATAATTGCCTCTGCCCTAATAGTACTACCCACTGAAAGCTTTGTAACCTTTCATTGGTCTTTACCAGGAGATCAACGTTTAACAGAAAATTGTATCTTTAGTTATGCATAACCATAAGTGCTTGTATCTTTAGTTACATGTAACCATAAGTGATTGGATCTTTAGTTATACATAATCATAAGTGACGGGATCTTTAGTTATACATAACCATACGTGATTGGATCTTTAGTTATACATAACCATACATGATTGGATCATTAGTTATACATAACCATACGTGAATGGATCTTTAGTTATACATAACATAAGTGATTGGATCTTTAGTTATACATAACATAAGTGATTGGATCTTTAGTTATACATAACCATATGTGATTGGATCTTTAGTTATACATAACCATACATGATTGGATCATTAGTTATACATAACCATATGTGATTGGATCTTTAGTTATACATAACCATACATGATTGGATCATTAGTTATACATAACCATACGTGATTGGATCTATAACATAAGTGATTGGATCTTTAGTTATACATAACCATATGTGATTGGATCTTTAGTTTTACATAACCATACGTGATTGGATCTTTAGTTATACATAATCATACGTGATTGGATCTTTAGTTATACATAACCATACATGACTGGTCGTTTGGTAGATCATTTTTAGGAAGAAGTAAGAAGAGGGAGAGGCATGATAAGGCACAACTTGCCTGCCTAGCTTCTCTCTTGTCAGTGGTACTCCAAGTTCTGCTCTTAAAACATCATGGAGTCACTTCAGTTCATTTTCCTATTTTTCAGGAGTTCTTGACAAGTCTATCCTTTCAACACTCATGACCACCTAATTATGCCTCTCTTTTCTTCCTCACTGGTTATAGATAAGGCTACAAAACAATCTTTTAGCTTCTGCACATGTTGTACAATACTATCGGCTTTGCTTTTGAACTGAACTCATTACAAAGTAGCTGTAAAATACCCTCGTTCTCTTTTATCCATGCTTCTGCTGACTCTAGGCTGAGGTATATCACTGTCAGAACTAGAGTTTCTCACATTATGAGTTGCAGTTTATTCATATATTTTTGTGACTGTTTTCCATCAGCATTGCCATTAAACCCTGTCCTTCCTAATCAGTACAATTGGTATATCTTCTCCCTACTCTCACTATGGTCTCTTACTTTTCAACTTCAGGTTGCCGAATTAGTTATACTTCATCTGTTTTCATTGTATAATACCAATGTCAGCATACTTCTAATTCAGCCTGACAGTGTTGTACGATTCACATTTTACTGAGCACACTTATCAGACGTGTTTCTTTCTCAAAGAATGTTCTAAACGTCAGATCCACTACAGACAAAAGTCTGCTTTGTAACCGAGTTTCCTACGTGCTGTACTCTGCTGCTCACGTTGAACATTTAATTCACGGATGATCAGAGTTAAACATGCATTTGCTTCCTGTAAGTTGCTTATTACCTCTACATTTTTCTCACTGATTTAATTCTAGTACTGCCAGTATCTGCAAGACTTTCCAGCTGTGGTCAGACATGTAGAGGTGGCTCAGAATCCCATGTGGAAAAGCATTCTGACTGCTGGACTGTATATTTATTAACTATCTGAATGGTTGGCAAAGTAGTAGCCATGTATTTGCAAAAGTCGGACAAAATGCAACTCTGGAAAGAGTTAAAACAGTAATCTAAGATGAATAAGCATGATTTTCAACAATCAGAAACCTACTATATTCCTATATATTTTCAAGGTTAATATACACTTGCCTAATCAGGTATTTTCAGTTTTTAAGGGGCTGTGTTTTTTAAGTGTTTAATTTTATTAATGTATTTTACATAGCAGTCACAGTTTTGGGGCTTTTAATAGTTTATGCATTTTCATAAAAACAGGTAGTGAAGTGAAGATATAGTAGTAAATTCTCTTGAGAGTGATATAACTGAAGTCACATCGGGCAGTAGTAAAACTGTTCATAAATATTCATAGATAAGGTAAGCAATAATAAGTATATATTGTATACCTATTCTTGTGTTCTTCGTATAAATACAATTGGTATATAATTAAAAAAAATGTATTGTGCCTGGATTTAATGCCCCAAAGCAGGAGAATTCAAATCTTTGTTCTGGTGTACTTGCAAATTTTCAACTGAACTGGCCAAATATGTTTCTTGTTCTCTGTATATGCAACACTGCAAAGAGCCTTCAGAAGTTAATGCCTGCCCTCTAGAAGGGAACTTGGCAAAAAGAAACAACATTCCTTACAGCTGTCTAGGTTGTATTTTCCTATTTGATGCAAGGATCCATGTTCTCACAGGCATATTATCCATAAATCCTTTGACTGCTGATGGATGTTTTCCTGGCATATTTATTTATTTATTTATTTATTTATTTTACATTTGTTTACTGGGAAAGTCTGACTGGACAAATTGGCCTTTTTCAGTCAAGACCCAGGGAGAAAAGCTCCACATTAATATAGAAATTTTACATAATTACAGTAATAAAATAAAGAACACAACATTTATACAAATAAAGTAAAATGGATCACTGTGTACTACGATATATTGCCTACAGTACAGCATTATTATATTGTCAACAGAGTAACATATTTACAGATTTCAAGGATTTGTAGTACATTTTCAACAAGGTGGAAAATTAGAAATACAGAGTTAAAAAATGAAGGGCAGGCTAGTATACTTTAGTGTTAGAGACTTTATTCCTGTTTTGATACCTTCAGTGATTTCTGGAATAGTAAAAACGTTAATGTCCAAGAATGTTTATTTTGTATTGCATTACACTTTGATCTCCACTTTGCTTTCAAGACAGATTTACTTGACGTGTTTTTCCCATTTTGTACATATGCTAAGGGTATTACATAAACAGTGTCATCTAGAGCCAGTGTTGACACCACCAGGTGGCTAGCCCTGAGGTGGAAATTGTTCCATGCCACACACACACACACACACACACACTCACACACACACACACAAATATCTTGCAGACAGATTTGATAGAATCTGTTACTTCAATTAAACAGTTAACTCTTAGCATTAAGACATTTCAGCAAAACCTGCAGATGAAGGTGGGAAAAATACAGCACACAGGTTTGGACCTAAGCACCAGAATTGGCAGTCTATAACCCTCAGTGTCACCTACAGACCTCTGTCAGCATGAGGTAGAAATGCAAGTCCAGTTTCTCCTAAGTTTTTAAAAACCAAGAAAATTGGAGAAAAGAGAATACTATAAACATTTTTTTTAACCTCAGAAAGGATGTAAACAGCATGATTTAATTTCATTTATTAATTTTATTCCTATAGATCTGGCTTCTAACTACTGTTAAA
Organism: Protopterus annectens; assembly: GCF_019279795.1. Lineage (NCBI taxonomy): Eukaryota > Metazoa > Chordata > Ceratodontiformes > Protopteridae > Protopterus > Protopterus annectens. The sequence goes on from NC_056732.1 coordinate 1,658,621,426, forward strand.
CTTACTCTAAACAAGAAACAGGATACAGGGAGAGCACCTAGGTCACTGATCTCATAGCCTCCTGCAAGATTTAAACAAAGACCAGTGACTCTCAGTTTTCTTTCCTACAGGTAATAATAATAAAAGTAATAATAATAATAATAATAATAATAATAATAATAATAATAATAATAATAATAATAATAATGCAGATAACTCAAAATGTCAAGTGCCAAAAAATCTGAAAAGAAGACTGAAAACACAGGAAAAGAGTGAATCTTGAAAAGCATTCTTCTCTTTAAAACTTAATTTTGCAGGGGATAAGCCCCCTTGCACCCCCCACTCCAATCTTACCAACTCCAAGATTGCCAAACCTTGGAGAAAATGGAATATTATGAGAAATGGCATCTTGGATATAATATATACAAGTCCAGTCTTTTGACCATTCAGCCTCCAAGTTTCTGGACATGATTGTGTGGGTCTCAACATTTCAAATGGTTACCAATAAAACACCAAGAGGTTTTTTAATCAATTATTTTTTAAACCTGAAACATATATTGCATGGTTTTGCAGCAAGAAAAAAAATATATTCAGAAATGTATATCTGGCTACTATATGACAGCAGGGGAAATATGACTTGCATTTTCTTTGATGGTATTATCACCCCCCAGCTACCAGTTCCATATAAAACTCCCCAGGCCAAATCATTATTTTATTTAGACTAAATTAAATGATGTCAATATTTTATAAGTCACTTAGTTTTGGTGCATTTTTTAAACTCATGTGCTGTGAGCTATTAAGGCTTTAACTACATCAAACTTTTATATTTACAGATATAGATATAGATTTAGATGTATACCCAGCTCCTGTTTATACCCTATAGGTTACTAAGCTTGCAGTCGAGGTGACCATTGAGGAGCCCAGCCCACATTCTCAGTTGCACCTGACTGGTGTCTGGTTAGGTAACATGGTCAAGATCACACAGTAAGCAAAGGAGGGCTGATGGAATTAAACATGTATCACAAAAACTACAGCTCACAGCTTTAGCTCTGCCATTACCTTAACTGACAAAAGAGCCTTTAATATTGAAAAAAATTGATGTACAGCCCTATAAATTCCTTTTTGTCAAAATTCATGGAGCTGTTACTATTAATGTCTTCACTTTGACCACAGTTTTTCATTTACTAATAGCATACGTTTGGACAGCTTTAAAGGTGAGTCACTTCAATTCAGCATTTTAGCAGTATAACCTAGAGGGTGAAATTTATGAGCTGCCAACAAGCTTCATGCTGTAGTTCTGGTTTTCATTCTGTCATTCAGCAGTTGCATACTGTATTAGTCTGAATAAGTCCCCTAATAGTTGCCCCACAGAATTAATACTATAGCTTTTAACGAGCCTCTTCCCTCCTGTAGCCCAGGGTTTGACTCCCTCTATTCCCCCTTGTCTACTCTGTAAACTAGGCAGGGATCTGGAGTAATACAGGAAATTTGTTCAGGCTTCTCAATGTCCTTCTGGGCTTCATGCCTAGAAACTACCTATGAACCAGTTTAACAAGGCTAGTGCTTCTAGATTCCCACTGAAAGAAATGGCACTTGTTTTTTTAAGAGGGGGTTGCTGTAAAGAAAAAAAATGTATTCCAGAGAAAGCTATTGATATTCCATCTCAGTAAGGACAGAAGTACATGTCTGATACATCATAATAACCAGAAAAAAGCCCTTGTGATATAGTTAAAGAATCATCTGCCATGTTATTTGGCAATGAAGCTACTATTATGCTGTAATTCATACAAATGCAGTCTTGTGACAATTGCCAGTAAAGGCTCAGATACAGCTTTATTGTGTTTTTTCCTCTATTGAATGATTTCTTTTTTTTTCAATAGTATCTCTTTATTGTTTTCCATTTACATATCACAACAGTTCACATTATTAAACACAGGAATTATGCAGCTGGTAAAACATTAACACACTTGGAACATATTTACACTATTTACATGAATGCTTTCATACATTAGTGATGTGACCAAAGGTAAAGACGTATTTTTCATTGTTATTACCCTTCCTTTAGAATATTATTATCTTTTGTTGTGGGTCATAATTGTGTATGTTAACAGTGCAATCACCCATCAGTTCTTCATGCAAGAATAGTAAGATTTACTCCCAAAGTTTCAGACTGTTATGATTTTGGTTCTGTTTATTTAATATATATTTGTGAGCTAATATATGTCTTATCACTAAAGTCCTAAAGTTCTTCCATGATAATATAGATGGTGTTAATCAGTTAGTAGCTATGTACAGTTTTATTAATAGGAAAATATTTATAAGAATGGTTATCTGGTTTTTTGACAACTTATTTGGTGTGATATGTAAAATCGTAAATTCCCAATTGAGTGTTGACATTTGATATCCTGTTTTTTGAAGTTGTATGTTCAGTGAATTCCACAATTTGAAAACACATTTACAACTCCAAAACATGTGGAGAAGGTCCACTATTTCGTCTTTACAATGTGGACACATTGGGGAGTTTTTAGGGTTAAATTTATGCAATCTAAGACGTGTGTAATAAGCATTATTGTATATCATGATTTGGGTAAATACTAGTTTTTGAAGTGATATGGATTTTATAGTTGAATTAATTACTTGTACTATTCTATGATTCTCTATTGATGGTAATTTATCTTTCCAATATTTAGATATGAGTATATTTTCTTGAAATTTCATCTCCTTTATTAATTTTCATGAGGATGTTATAAATTTATTATTTTGACTAAGGGTTTGCCATAGTAAGCTACATTTCCTTTGGTCTTCTTTAATTATATTGATCTCCTGAAAGTAACCTATACATAATTCTTTTATCTGTCTCAATCTCAACATGTAAGTTTTGGGAAGGCCCATTTGATTTATTATTTCATGCAGTGTACAATTCAAATATGGGTATATATCTTGCAGTGTGATATTAATTATAAGTGGAAATCTTTTTAAATCTACTGTCTGGTTATTTATTTTCAAGTTAGGGTTTTTGTGGATAGGCTGTAGAATCATCATAGGTTGGAGAAGGCCCATTGTTTTAAATAAGTTCTGTGTTCTTAGTATGGAGTTTTTGAGGGGTTCCATTATATTATGTGCTTTAATATTTTTCATTATTTAAGAAAGGTAGTGCTTTAGGATTTATATTCAAACTTTGTATATGTTTATAACTTAATTTTACCCAATATGGGGACCAGGTATTTTCTTGTGAGTTGTAATTAGCAAGTCTTAGGATTCTGTTTGCATTTATAATCAAGTAATAATACTCAGAGTTTGGAAGGTCTAATCCACCTTTATTTTTAGGTGTCATCAATTTATCATATGAAATTCTACATTTTTTAGGTTACCAAATAAATTTAGCAAATTCAGTGTGTATTTGCTTAAAAAAATTGGGTATTAATAATTGTGAGGACATAAAGATGTATAATAATCTGAGCAAAATATTCATTTTGATAACTGAGACTTTTGCAAGCAATGGTAATTTTAGATTTTTCCATCTTTTTAGGTCAAGTAAAATGTGATCCCATTTTTGTTTGATATTATTAAGATAGACATTTTTATTATCTGTAGAGAATATAACTCCTAAATATTTAATTCTTTCTTTGGGTTTTATTTGACCTATCAGAGGTAAAAGTGAGAAAGGTTTTGGTGTTTTTAGTGGAAAAATGTTAGTTTTTTTATGTTTATTTTATAGTTTGATATTAAAGAGAAGTCTTTAATAGCCAAAAGTATTTTCTCCATGTCTGTGACTGGTATTGTACAATATATATTCAGATCATCAGCAAAAGCTGACAAGAAAATTTTTGTGTTATGTATTACTGGTGCATTGTGGTATATATTATGTTTGATATGTAAAAATAAGGGTTCTAAATATAGGTTAAATAATAAAGGAGATAGAGGACATCCTTGTCGAGTACCATTTTTAATTTGAATTCTATTAGACCAGTGTTTATTTATGTATAGTGCTGAATAAGGATTGTTGTATAGTATTTGCAGTGTTAGTATAAATTCTTGGGGTATATTAAAGTATGGTAAGATTTGGAATAAAATTTTTTTGTTGACTCTATCAAATGCCTTTTGTGCATCTATAATAAGAGCATATATGTTTAGATTATATTGATTCACATAATAAATTAGTGTGTGTAATGTTAGTGTGTTGTCACTGGTTTGTCTAGATGTTAAGAAACCAGATTGCTGACTTGAAATAATTATCTATATTTCTATTGGCCAAAATAGATGTTAAGATTTTGGTGTCTATACTGAGTAATGATATGGGTCTATAATTGTCCGGATTCTGTAGATCAGTTTTTTCTTTAGGTATAAATATTGTTTTGGATGCATTAAAATGAATATCATTAATTTTATTGTTTATAATATAATTAAGTTTATGAACTAGGATTTGTGCCACAACATGGTGTAATGTTTTATAAAACTCCACTGTGAGACCACCAGGGCCTGCAGATTTATGTGGTTTCAATTTTTTAATTGTTGTTACTATTTCTTCCATGGTTATTGGTTTTATTAAATCTTTTTGCTGTTTCTCGTCAATTTTTGGAAAATTAAGTTTGTGAAGTAAATCTCTATCTTTTCCATTTAAGTTCAGGTGTTCTTGTTCTCCATATATTTGTGAGTATATGATTTCAAAAATGTTAATAATATCCTCAGTTTTTGTATAACTTTTGTTCTTATAAAGTATTTCAACAATTTGCGAGGGTGCTTTAGACTGATTAATAATCCTTGCTAGAGCATGTGATGGTGTTTGAATGTGATTAGCATATTTTGCAAGAATTTTGGTTTCTTGAAATGATAGATTATTGTTGTGAGTCATGAAAAGGTCTTTCTGGCATTTCAATAGTTCTGCTTCTGTTTGAGTATTGTAATTATTAATTAAATACTGTTCTAATGTTTTACTTTTAGCCTCCAATTGCTGTACCTCTTTAATTTGGATTTTCTTATAGTAAGAGGCTCTTTGCAGAAAAATACCTCTTATCTGGGCTTTAATTGTTGCCCATTCAATATCCGGCGGGTGTTTTTGTTTTGCAAGATTGGCTAGAGATCCTTTAAGGAAATCTTGAATTTCCTGGATTATTTCTTTTTTATTTAAAAGATTGGGGTTTAGCGACCAATTGTAACCCCTTTTAGCTATGTTGGTTATGGTGTTCTTAGTAATCTTCAAGGTAATCTTGGAATGATCCGATAGGAAACAAGTATGTACTAATACTAAGGGATCAAAATTATTCAGCATTTCAGATATAAGGAAAAAGTCAATTCTTGACCACATTTTATGACAATTTGAGTAAAATGCAAAATTATTTGGATTATTAGTGTTGTTGCCATATTTGAAAGGATCATATAGGTTAAAATCATATTTAAGCTCAGTTAGTGATAACACTGCTTGCTTGTTGTATGTTGCCTGTGGACTTGATTTGTCTTTTTTTGGGTTTTGATATGCATTCCAATCACCTCCAATGATTATATAATGGTTTTTGTATTGATTTAAAATAGGATAGACAGAGGCAAAAAAAGAGTGTTGATTGTTGCAGGGCGCATACAAATTAAGCAGTAAAATAGGTTTATCATACGTAGGAGTTGACAGGATTACATAGCACCATCTACCTTCTTTATCTGTTTTGGATTCCAGAATTTTATCTTGGTACTGATTCTTGATTATTATAGCTACTCCTGCACTGTTGGTTCTACCCTCAGAGGCTATAACTTCTCTTATCCATTTTTTCCTTTTTATGTCTGACCATTGTTCAGTAGTTAAATGTGCTTCTTGAATTAGTATGCAGCTTGCCTTCGCCTGTAAGACTAGATGTAGAAACAATTTCCTTTTTCTAATGTTTTGGAGCCCTTTAATATTCCATGAATCTATTTCCCACATTTATGCAACTTTCGTTTTGTAATATTGAATTTGAACATTTGTGTAACTGCATTGGGTTGCATTTATTTCTATGAAAAATATGTTATAGAAGCATTCTTTCATTCCCATCCCTTCCTTGTGCCTACCCACTAATCTCCTGGACCAGGAATTGAACAGGGCCTGACCCATTTTAGAATTTGTAATTCTTTGCACTATTAGTATATTTATAACTTGGATATTAGTAATTAAACGGTACAGAAACTTTACTGGCCCTGAATAATCTACCCTTATTAATACAAAGTCTATCCCACTCATTCCCTAACAAACACTGCTATAACATCCAAGTCTCCTCTTATTATGTTTAATATGGGTTGTCAAAACTTGAGTAAACTATTTACATTAGACCTGGTCTTAATTCAAAACAGGTCACCTCATTTTAAACAATTTGTTTCAAATACCAACAAAACATTTATCAACTGTTCAACTAGTGTTTCACGGTTAATATTTATTTTTGATTATCGAATATAATTCTACCTTAAATGGTCTTAGCTTATGTGTGGAACTTCCTCCCCTATGTCCTATAGTGTTGATCTTGGTAATTGTAATCATATTTTGTGTTAGTATTCAACTTGAAATTTACTGAGAATCTAACACTCCTAACTTCCACCGGTTATGTTACCCTTGGTCTGTCATTCTTCGACCTTAAATATTCTCATACTAACAAATACAGGTCTTAACATTTCTTCATTCTTCCATACATTCTACATTTAACAACACTTCTTAATTACACATTGAGTCTACTGGATCTTAGAGAAAGCCCAATAACTATCTAATACTGTGTATTTAAGCATCTCTTCCTGTACAAACATTTGAGTGTGTCAACATCTAGGTGTATAAATTATACGATGCATGAAGTTAAACATTCTATTTATCATTTTTACACTATGGATCCACTAAAATATGTGCTTGTGTTCTTCTTCACACATAATATTCATATTCAATAATACTTTCCTGTGTTTAGACCTCTCTGATACAGAATACACCATAGATGACTTTAAAACTATTTGGTGACAATTAATAACATTGTATAATCCGCTATAATATAGTAGAGACATTGATTTAATAATGTTAATACGTTATTAATTAATTAATCCCACAACCATGTTTTCTGAATATCCTTATGTAATAGTCAGACATTATGATCTAATGAGATTCATCAGATTGTAATGTACTAATGGGATAATGCCTTAATATTGGAAGGCTTACTTTTATTGTATCTTAACTTGCAACTTCATTTCAAAACTGTTTTGTATGTGTTATAATGAGTTGGCTCACATATGCCTATGTCAATTACGTAATGGCTCACCTGATTCATGTTAGTGGTGTGGGATACATCTGAAGATGGTATTTTAGTCACAAAAAAAAAAAAAAAAAATACTTCAGTGTTTTTGAACCCTTAATTGTTAGCTACTTATAAAGGGTTCATGTATTTGATGCATAGTACATATTTAGCACCCTTGTTGGTTTGATGACAAGCTTTGTCTGTACTTGTACATGTTACAGTGTATTTGATGGTAATGCTTTATTATGTTTAACTTATTAGTAGTAGTAAGATATCTGAACAGTCTGAGCGATTAAACATGTCTACAAATATGCAAACCAAGAGAACAACCACAACTACAGAAAAAAAACAAATTGAAACAAATAACTGTCTCCGCTATGTAAAACAGTACGAGTGAAACAGGACCCGGTCATGTCTACAAATATACTGTACTGTCTAACCAGATATTCAAAAGTTCTTTTTCTTTTATTTACAGGTCCTTTAACTTCTGATCCGGTTTCTAGATTGCTAAGCTGACTGCTTAGCTTCTCGACGGGGGATTTACCTTACTGACGGACTTCTGGAAGTGCCACCTTCTTAAAGTTCCCTTCAAAGCCTAAGAAACAGTCTTTGGTTCCTCCCGTGGGAGCACCAGATAGTCACCCAATCTGCCATCTTCCTGTAGAGGTTCTCGTAGCTTGCTGAGCGAGATTTCAGGTCGCGCCACACTAAATATATGGCCTAGAAGCTGGAAAAGTTAACTTAAGGTAAAAATAAGTCCTCGTATGTTGCCACAAGATGTATCCAAATTCAGAAGCTTGCCAGATCCACTGGAGGGTATAATTAGCTGTCAGAGGCGGGAATTCTTTTGAAAACCTTCATAAAAGTAGATTTAGCTTCTTTGCTGTTAGCAACTGTGTATTTCACCCCCTCCACATAAAATATTAATGAATTTGGATACTTCATTTGGAATTTTTGTTTTCTTTCAATCAGAAATTTGCAGTAAGGAGATAAGAGCTGTCTAGCTTGTCTAACTTGAATAGGCAGATCCTGGGTTATGAAGATTCTGTTATTATTCCATATTATAGAGCCCCCATTTTTCTTTGCCATTGAAAGTATTTTATTAACATCTTGAAAATTAAGAAATTTACATAGATGGGTCTCGGTGAATTTGAAGTTTGAGCTTCTCTCAGGGCTCTGTGTGCTCTCTCAGTTATTATTTGTCGTGCTGCTTTTTGGTCATTGAGTATAGCTGTAAACACATTGATTATAGCAGGGATCAGTTCATCGTGCTGTATATTTTCCGGCATACCTCTGATTATTATATTATGTCTTCTGGTTCTTGCCCCGAGATCTATAATTTTTGCCTGCATGTTTTGAATGTCTACTTCATGGGATTCAGCTTTTTTGGATAGTAGGGCTATTTTTTCTTCATTTTCCACTAGTTTGGCTTCAGAATTGTCCATTCTTTCCAATATTTGACTGAAGGAAGTTCCAAGTGTTTGCAGTTGAGTAGACAGTTCTTTAATTGCCTCTTGGATAGGTATTAAAGCTGCTTTTATATCAGCCATGTTTGCCAGTTGGTCTGTTTTATTTTTATTCCCAGATTTTGCAACATCTTGTTGCTTTGCTATTTTCTGTCTTTTAGAGTTTAAGTCTTTTTCCGGTGACAATAACTCAGAGAGTTTAGTTTTTGTTGTTAGGATGTCCATATTTTTATCTTCTTTTGGCATTTTGGTGAAAGTAGAGCGCCTCAGCTTGTGTACAAGGGTGAGTGTATAGAATGCTCTGAGCACACGGCTTCCTTTCTTTGACTCTCAGTTTCAGTTAATCCTCTGCAATCTTGATAGATTTGTTTGATCTTTTATTTTATTTTTCCTTTTCTGGGTATCTGGATGTTGCTTGAAGATGTTAGCTCAGAGTATTGTTTTTAAAAAGGCTCAGGTCTTTCCTCTAGGTTGATTTTGTTCCATATGTTTTGGAGAGCTGTGGATTAGCAGTGTTTACAGAACAGCGGCCATCTTTGAATCCATCCCCTGTTGAATGATTTCTATTAACAGTCAACAAGGTTCAGCACACTCCTTAGAATAACAAATTACACACGTGCACCAACCTGTTTCATTCCCTCATACTTCTCTTGCTGTTCTGCATAAGTCATTTTCCTCCAGGTACACAATGGCACTACACCATCCCAAGACTGGCTCCTATTCTGCTTAATCTTTTTCTGCAATGAACCACTAGAAAAGAAAGCATGGTCAAAGAAGCGCAGGAGAAATGGGACAGGGTGAAACACATGGCAGAATAATCAAAACCTCTTTATTAACACTGGTCACTGGTTATCTTTTCTTTCTAAATGTGGCAAGTGCCTTTGGCATGCAAGTTTGTACCACAGATACTTTGCTGCAATGACTGTAATTATGTCCAGTAGTTAATACTCTGCACCACTAACGTCCAAGATGTAGTGTGCTGTCTGATATGGTTTACAGATATTGGCGGGTCTTGACTGCACATAACATAAATCATATGCAAAGTACAGTAAACACTGAGGTACCACAAGTGTATTTGCTATTGTCATGTGTACTTTCAGATAGTTACAAAGCAATTTCCTACAATATGTGATGCTGACAGAGACTGCTGTGGAACAAAAAGGTTAATAGAATGCTACTGAAAAACATCGGCTCATATGTTGCCAGCAGTTTGCTGTCTTTTTTTTCAACATACACAATTTACTTTTCTCAGCCACTTGTCAAATATATGAGGTTAAGGAGCACAAACCAAATGTCATATGCGGACAACAGTACAGATATTCATACTGGATCGGTCGAGGCCCGGGTTAACAAAGACCGCCACCAATACTGTTAGCCAACAGGGTGTTGGTGGAAATTGGACTACTGTTGGCTGAAGGAGAAGGAGAAGGAAAAGAAGAGGGGGAAGGCATGCCCAAAGGCAGGAGGAGAGCAGGAAGGTTGGGAGTTTGGTGTTGAGGGTAGGAACTTTGAATTTTGGCAGTATGTCTAGTATAGGGAGAGAGCTGCCTAATATGATGGAGAGAAGGAAGGATGATATATTGTGTGTGTGCAAGAGATCAGATGGAAGGGGAGTAAGACCAAGTGAATCAGATGTGGATTCAAATTATTCTATCATGGTTTGGATGGGAGGAGAAATGGGGTGGGGGTTATCCTGAAGGAACAGTATGCCAAGAGTGTTTTGTAGGTAAAAAGAGTAATGGAAAGAGTGATGTTTATGAAGCTGGAACTTGATGGTGTGATGATGAATGTTGTTACTGCATATGTTCCGCAAGTTGGGTGTACAATGGATGAGAAAGAAATATTTTGGAGTGAGTTGGATGAAGTGGTGGTGAGTGTACTCAAGGGTGAGAGGGTGGTGATTGGAGTGGATTTCAATGGGCATGCTGGTGAAGGGAACACAGGGGATGAGAAAGTGATGGGCAGGTATGGCGTTAAAGAAAGGAATGCAGAAGGTCAGATGATAGTGGACTTTGCAAAAAAGGATGGACATGGCTGTGGTGAATACACATGCTAAGAGGGAGGAGCATAGGGTGATGTACAAGAGTGGAGGAAGATGCACACAGGTGGATTATATCCTATGCAGAAGGGCCAATCTGAAGGAGATTGTAAAGTGGTGACCAGGGAAAGTGTAGTTAGACAGCATAGGATGGTGGTCTGTAGGATGACATTGGTAATCAAGAAGAGGAGGAGGAGTGTGAGGGCAGCGCCAAGGATCAAATGGTGGAAGTTGAAAAAGGATGATTGTGAGGTGGAATTCAAGGAAGAGTTAAGCAGGCACTGGGTGGCAGTGAAGAGTTACTGAATAGCTGGGTAACTACAGCAGGCCTGGTAAAGGAGACAACTAGAAAGGTGCTTGGTGTGACATCTGGACAGAGGAAGGAGGACAAGGAGACCTGGTGGTGGAATGAGGAAGTACAGGAGAGTATACAGAGAAAGAGGTTGGCAAAGAAGAAGTGGGATTGTCAGAGAGATAAAGAAAGTACCCATGAGTATAAGGAGATGAGGTGCATGGCAAAGAGAGAGGTGGTGAAGGTTAAGGATAAGGTCTATGGAGAGTTGTATAAAAGGTTGACACTAAGGAGGGAGAAAAGGACCTGTACAGATTGGCTAGACAGAGGGACTGAGCTAGGAAAGATATGCAGCAGGTAAGGGTGATAAAGGATAATGAGGGAAACAAGTGAGGAGAGTGTGTTGAGCAGATGGTAAGAGTACTTTGAGGGGCTGATGAATGAAAAGAATGAGAGGGAGAGAAGGTTGGATGATGTGCGAATAGTGAATCATGAAGTGCAATGGATTAACAAGGAGGAAGTAAGGACAGCTATGAAGAGGATGAAGAATGGAAAGGCTGTTGGTTCAGATGACATACCAGAAGTGTCTAGGAGAGATGGCAGTGGAGATTTTAACTAGATTGCTTAATGAAATCTTGGAAAGGGAGAGGATGCCTGAGGAGTGGAGAAGTGTTTTGCTACCGATTTTTAAGAATAAGGGTAATGTGCAGACCTGTAGTAACTACAGAAGGATAAAACTGATCAGTCATAGCATGAAGTTATGGGAAAGAGTATGAAGTTATGGGAAAGAGTAGTGGAAGCTAGTTTAAGAAGGAAGGTGATGATTAGTGAGCAACAGTATGGTTTCATGCCAGGAAAGAGCACTACAGATTCAATGTTTGCTCTGAGAGTGGTGATGGAGAAATATAGAGGAGGTCAGAAGGAGTTGCATTATGTTTTTGTGGACTTAGAGAAAGCATGTGACAGGGTGCCTAGAGAGGGGGTGTAATAATGTATGAGGAAGTCGGGAGTGGCAGAGAAGTATGTAAGAGTAGTACAGGATGTGTATGAGGGAAGTGTGACAGTGGTGAGGTCTGCAGTAGGAGTGGTGAATGAGTTCAAGGTGGAAGTGAGATTATGTCAAGGATCAGCTTTGAGCCCTTTCTTATTTGCAATGGTGATGTACAGGGTGACAGTCAAGATCAGACAGGAGTGCACATAGACTATGATGTTTGCGGATGACATTGTGATTTGTAGTGAGAGTAGGGAACAGGTTGAAGATACTCTGGAGAGGTGGAGATATGCTCTAGAGAGGAGAGGAATGAAGGTCAGCAGGACTAAGACAGAATACATGTGCATGAATGAGAGGGAGGATAGAGGCATGGTGAGGATGCAGGGATTAGAGCTGGTGAAGGTGGATGAGTTTACATACTTGGGATCAACAGTTCAGAGTAATGGTGAGCACAGATGAGAGGTGAAGAAGACAGTACAGGCAGGGTGGAGTGGGTGGAGAAGAGTGTCAAGAGTGATTTGTGACACAGGTACCAGTAATAGTGAAAGGGAAGGTCTACAAAAAGGTAGTGCGACCAGCTATGTTATATGGGTTGGAGACAGTGGCATTGACAAAAAGGCAGGAGTTAGAGCTGGAGGTGGAAGAGTTAAAGATGTTAAGATTTGCATTGGGTGTGACGGGGATGGACAGGATTTGGAATCAGTATATTAGAGGGTCAGCTCAGGTCGGATGGTTTGGAGACAAAGCCAGAGAGGTGAAATTGTATTGGTCTGGACATGTGCTGAGGAGGGATGCTGGGTATATTGTGAGAAGGATGCTAAGGATGGAGCTGCCGGGTAAGAGGAAAAGAGGAAGGCCTAAGATAAGGTTTATGGATGTGATGAAAGAGGACACACAGGTGGTTTGTGTGACAGAGCAAGATGCAGAGGACAGGAAGAAATGGAAACAGATGATCCGCTGTGGCGACCCCTGACGGGAGCAGCCGAAAGAAGAGGAAGAAGAAGAAGAATGTGCACAAACAACATATCAAAATAACATCCATCCGCTCTTTTTACAAAAATAAAAATAATTAGCACAGTTAACGTGTCAAAAGAATATTATTTGTCAGCAAAGAGAATTACACACACTACAGGAGGTTTGGGAACTTCCCCAGTATCAAGAGCTACTGCCAGTCAAACATCATTATCTGCTTGTGTACAGGGATACTGAAAGGAGAAGTACACTTCTTCACAGCTGTTAACAAAGTTAACAAGAACCTTTAACTTGCAAACATAATACAAAACACTATTATTACTTGTGTCATTTAGTCCTTGAATATATCTGATGTATAGGTTCATAAGACTATACTAAGTTATTGGCCCGGAGGCCAAGAATTTCACCCATGTTTCCACAAAGTCAGCACCTGTTTCCTCTGTCCAGCATTGACACAGGTGGGATCCCAGGGATGTATTTTCTGTTTCCTATCCAGTCATCTAGGTTTCTCTTAAAGATGGCTAGTGAGGTACTCTGTTTGACATGGAGAGGGAGTCTATCCTACAGATAGAGGAGTCTTTGGGACACAAATCTATCCCAAGTTTTATTAATGTCACAGACAAGGTTGAGGTTTTGTGTTTGGGTTGTGCAAGTGGAGTTTGACTTACGAATATGCAGCAACTTCATCAAGGCTGGATCTGAGATGGCCTTATATGCATCTATATGCTAGCAGTTTTCTTATAAAGTTCTGACCATGTCTGAATGAGTTTGCTCCTATATGAAGCTGGTGCAGGTTTCTGGATGAAGCATAAATCTTGGAGACTTATTCTGGTATAACTCTATGAGCACACCTGAAAAAGTAAGCTGTTAAGTGAACACTTGCATAGTTTCAAATATGAGCTTAAATGTAAACCTTGAGTAGTCAGATAAGAGGAAGGTAAGTATGAAAGTGTATTAATGCTGTTATCAGAGTAATGATTTCTGCTGTCATTTTGTATCCTAAGAAGGTAATTACTGTGCTGCTGACTGATGTTGCAGATATGAAGCCAGATCTCCCGATGACCTAAAATCTTGTCATCCACTAACAGCAAAAAGATAAAATGCCTTGAGTTAGAGGGTAGTTGCTGTTTGAACTGAAAAACGATAAAATGAAAGGTAGGATAGAGGATATAAAGGGGTGACCCAGGATAAACAGTGTTGTCCTGTTTGCCCTTCTGGAAGATAGGAAATGAGCCACTTCCATTAGTTTTACGTAGCATTTCCTGAAAGCCAGTGAGTCTCAATAAAACACTAACTATATAACTAAAGAGTACACATCACTCCTTGCTATCTCATTTCATCTCATGTCATAGTAGGGGAGCCATCCTGCACCACTAATTGTAAAACTTATTATTACTATGGCTAATTTGACATCACAGTACCTGCAGGCAATATCCAATCAGCTGCTAAGGGAAGGCAAACTATTGAGGACTGTGGCAAACCTTTCAAAGTAGAACAAACTAAACCTGGCAAACTATTAAGAAATACTACTGTAGTTGGTCTTTGCCTTGATCTTTTTCCAACTCAGGAACCCATTTACCTACAAGATGCCAGGTACTGTTTATTGATGCCAGTTTATGGGAGTGTAGGTGGTGAAGAAGCTATTAAAACTGCAACCAGAATTACTTAAAATGTGATCTGTATATGATCTTTTAATTAAAATGTTCCCATGGTGAATATTGTACCCTTTGAGCACATACATTTTAAATGCAAGAATTACTCCTCTCTCCACAACATGTGCAACTTTAATAAGATCTCTAGGTTTGTAAAATACCTGAACCATTTAATTTAAACCTGACATGAAGTATATATTATAAACTGAAGTACACTAGAGTGATGAGAAAGGGGATCCTCTATTAACTTTTGTAGCCATTGTCCATTGATAGCTGGTGGATACAGAAATGTACTCAATTTAGATGATCTATGCTGCACTTTGATGATTTATTTATTTACCCTTAGTTTATTCTGTTAGTGACTACAGGCCAGTGGACTCTTTTCAGGAGAGAAATGAGGTGGTACTCAGATCAACCAGGGTAAATTTGACCAGGGCACTGGGAAACTTTCCCTACTCTTTTCAAACACTAGATGGAGATAGAGGGCTGTCACTAGTACTTGTAGACTTCAAAGATGGAGGAAGGAGTAACCACTGTTGCTGGAGAAATTTTGTAGTGAGAATCAGAGCAAGATGAACTCCTTGATAAAGAGCTGGACAGCTGAGGTCTAGATATAGAGGCACTGGAACATTTACTGAAGGAAGGAGAACCAAATGAAGATAAAGAGATGAGCTGAAGTGATGTGATGAATCGAGTGATAGAGGAGTAATCAGATAATGAAGCTGGTAATGTGGAGAAGCAGATTATACAGACTGAAAGCACAGAGATATGTTTGGCCAATGGAGTAATCAGTTTTAAGAACATGCCTCTAAAACAGGGTACTGTGGATGACAGAAATGAAGTAAAAAAAAAAAAACATACACAAGTGTTGTAAGTCAAAGAACAAGAAGCACAGAGTAAGCAGAGCCATTTGAAAGAAGCAGAAGTGCAGAAACTTTTGAAAAAAAGGAACAAGAAGCTAAACCAGTACTATTACTGACAGGTATGACATTATGGACAATGTTATATTTCCATTAGGATTTACTTTAACGAGCATAAGAGCACTGAAGTAACTTTTGAATCTTTTTCAGGTGAAGAAAAGTTTATGGATGAAATAGAAAAAAGATAATATATCACATTGGAAAGACTTTTTTTCACAGCTTTGGCTTGCTGATAAAAAGAAAATGGACTGCAATTCAATACTTTAGAAACTGTGGAATTCAAACGTAAAACTTATTTTTTGACAATGCTAATAAAGTGTATAAAATAAAGAAAATATATGACAACACAAGTGTATGGACCTGAGGGGGTGGGAGAAAATTACAACTTATTTCAAATAATATAATAGTGAATGGGAAAAGAACAACTGATTTGCATTGGGGCTAAATGAAGGCTTGCTTCTAATGTGGGGATAAAAACATTTTGTTCAGGAATGTGCAAAACGAAGATGTGGTCAATGTGAGAAACAAGGCCATACTGCAAAAACTGTAGACAGTTTAGTAGGAAATGTGATGTGTTTGGCTATTTTTGGTTTGAAAGTCCAGTGCTGGGAAAAGAAATGGTGCATGAAAAATATATTGAGAAAGTGGAAAGACAATATGTAGGAAACAAACAACAGGAAGAACGTGAAATGACTGATGGAAGTGAGGAAGAAAGTGACAAAATTGACTTAAGGTGAAGAAAAAAGCAAGGGCAAAGGACTAATGAAAGAAGAGATTCAGATACAAACAGAACATAAGGATGATTTTTTTGGCAAGTGAAGAAGAGGAAATAGAGAAAGAATAAGAACAGAAAGAAGTTGAAATCTATTGGAGTGAGGGTAAGAAAGAGAAAAATAAGAATATAGGGAAGTGTCATAATCATGAATCCACTTTCTTTCCATTTTCTGCATGGGGTTGGGGTATCATGTCAGCTGTCTCCATCGTTATCTATTCAATGCCACTTTCCTACCTTCTTTGACAACCACTATGGACTGTTGCATGTCATCTCTCACACAATTCATCTACCTCTTTGTTGGATGCCCTTGTTACTTCTTGTTTTTTCCTATCTGTGCCAAATCTTTTTCACCAGATTGTCTTCTGCTTTTCTGCACATGTGCCCAGACCACCACATTCTGTTCGCTTTGACTTTTTGCTGCAATTGAAGCTACTTGGAGATTCTCCTCTGATGTTCTAATTTTTTGTATGTCCCACAGTGTGCATCATACCACCTGCCTCAGGCACATCATCTCTTTCACGTCTAGGTTCCTCAACTGCTCTGCCTTTACTACTGAGGTTTCCATACCATACAGTAGTACTGGTCATACCACTGTTTTGTACACCTTACTTTTCAGCTTCATTGGCATTCTTCTGTCATAGACTGCCCCTGACACTGTATGTCAAAAATGTGTGAAAAATGGCACTTTACTGCAAAGCAGATGTCTGTTCTTCCACTGCATCAGTGGAACGAGATCATCAAGACCATTGGCCATTTTATGGTCGTGAATGAGGTCATAATAGTTTGTTTTACTATATTTGTATAATGGCAAGCAGAAGTAAAATTTTCACTGATTGAACGAGCTGACTTTTCCATGGATGAAAGTCATGCTTCCTGTTAAATTCTTTTGTATAATTTCTTTATTTGGAACTGTTCTGAAGTGTAAGATAACTCTTCAGATGCGAGTTAAATATTTAATGCTCTTTAATTAGAGCTTAGACCCTTTATAATTAACCTTTACCATAGCTTCTGTGATTGTGTTCATTGGAAAGCAGTGCTTTTGTGAGAAGACTGATTTCAAAGTGAAGCTTTAACTGATTAGTACTGTGTGTTTGTTTATTTAAACTATACCACAGTAGCCTACTGATACAAGGTTATCCTGGTTTTCCACCTGAGAAATTAAGACAAGACTTACAGTTTCAGAGCAGTCCTTGGTCAATTGTGATTGTTCTTAACACATACTTGTCTTGCTTTGTGATAGGTTCTTGTATGAGGGGCTGGAAACAAACAGGGTCTCTACCCACTTCGCTCCCCACCCTGCCCCCTATTCCCTCCCGCCCCTAGTGGTCCCACCTTTATTGCACTCAAACCCCTCCCATCTTTCCAATAGCCAACCACAGCGCTAGCCCAACACTACCTCCTCCATATTCCCTCTACTATCACACCTCCTCAACTAACATGTACAAGCATACCTTTCCTTTGCTCACTGCATGCACTCTCCTTGCATATCTTACATCCTACCAAAGCTCCATCATTCTCCCACTCAACCACTACCACTGTACTACTACTCACACCACCACCCATGTCTCACCCATACTCAGCTCCCCTCCCACCAGCTCAAGAACCATCCCTATGCACCCCACATATTCTACCAACTATATTACTCAAATGTAAAGCATCCCTACAACTTAACATAGTAACCCTCCCACCATACCTATTACCCACAGAGAACAATCATAAAATTTCCGTTATAAACAAACACATTCAAAAACTGAGAAAACTAATAATCTCATGCATATCAAAACTATCCCAAAGTGGAGACATCCACCCCAACCCTGGCCCTACCATCTCCAACCCCAATCCTCATAATCAGACTAGAAATCACAACTTCTCCCATATTACAGCCAATAGAAAGCCAAGTGACTTCCTTCTACTAAGCCTAAATATTAGAAGTATATCCAACAAAGTCCATGAACTCCATGCCACCATAGACTTATACTCCCCAGATATAGTCGTCCTGACAGAAACCTGGCTAAAACCTCACATTACCAGTGAGCAAATACTCCCTACAGGTTACGGCATACTAAGAGTAGACCGGCTAAACAAAAAAGGAGGTGGTGTAGCTATAATATTTAAACAACATCTAAACATCCAGATCTTAAAATCATCAGCTCCACAAATAGGCAATGAAGAAATAATATATACCAACCTCAAAATTAACTGAAACAAAACCATCAACATAATTGGATGCTACTTCCCACCTGGCCAAAACATCCCTCCACTAGAAAGCCTCCTCAGCTGGTCTACCCACCATCTCCCCCAAAAAACTATCATCTTAGGTGATTTCAATATTGACTGGGAATCCTGTTCTGGCAACAATCCAACCCATCATGTACACCTTCATGGCTTCACCCAACTAGTCCAGTCACCAACAAGGATAAATAAAAACTCCATCAAGCACTCTACCCTGGATTGGATACTAGTCAGTAAGAACCCCCAGTCATATATAACAGGCTGCTTATCAGATAGCCTCAGTGATCACTCCCCAACATTCCTACTCAAAAAATATCTGTACCAAGCTAAACCTGTCTTCTATCATCAAATACATAAAAAAATAAACTTTAACCCACTCACATTCATCTCATCCCTCAAAGAATGTAACTGGCATGCTCTAAAGTACCTCAGTCTAGATGACGCAGTTGAATCTTTTAATACTACCTTCCTGAACATCCTTAATTACCATGCCCCCATAAGATTTTCCAGAACCAAAGCACAACCCTCCCCATGGCTACACAAAGCCACTAAGTCAGAAATGAAAAACAGGGATAAAGTCTGGGAGCACTGGTGCAAAACCAAAACCCCCGCAGCTAGACAGAAATTCCTAGAACTACGCAATAGAGTCAAAAAGCTAATAAAACGGGACAAATTCCAATACTACCAGTCTGCCCTAGACTCCTCACAGCACAGCCCCAAACAATTCTGGACCTCCATAAACTCCATCCTCCACCCAGGTAAAGTCAGCACCCCTCCTCCTAACATCCCTCACTCCTCAGAAAATATTGCTACCTCATTCAACACACACTTCACCCAAACCATACTATCACTAGCTAAACAACACAACCCCCCTCCCCTCCAACCCACAACTTCAACTAGTAATCTCCCCACTGCCTTCTCTTTTTCTCCTGTACCTACCTCCAACATAAAAACTCTTAACTAAACTTAAACCCACCAAATTAGCAGCAGACAACCTCCCAAGTGAATACCTACAAATCACAGCTGATGCTCTGGCCTACCCAGTATCCATCTTGATTAACCGATCTCTGTCAGAAAGTTACGTTCCCACATTGTGGAAAGTCTCACATATAATTCCCTCCACAAAGGCAGACCCTCTGCAGAACTAACCAACCGCCCCATAGCTCTTCTCTCTCCACTCTCAAAATACTAGAGAGATGCATACACTCTCAGGTCTCACACTACCTCCTTACTAACAACCTCCTTTCCAGTACTCAGCATGGTTTCCGACCAAACCATAGCACCACCACTGCCTTACTCTCTTTACTAACACTATCCTTCAGCATAAAACAATGGCTATCTCTCCTCTGCTACTTTCCTAGACCTATCTAAAGCATTTGACATGGTCCCACACAAACAACTTATCTCTGTCCTCAATAACCTATCCTTCTCACAATCAGTCACCAACTGGTTTCAGAGTTACCTGTCTGACCGCCAACAATCCGTTGTATGGCAGAATGACATATCTCCCCAACTACCTGTCTCCATAGGGGTTCCCCAAGGATCCATCCTTGGACCCCTACTTTTCTCTGTTTACACCAATAATCTAGCCTCTGCCACCAAACATGGCACACTCATCCAATACGCAGATGACTCTACCATCATCTGCTCAGCCCAGTCCCTACCCAAACTGCAAAAGTCACACAGGAAGCCTTTTCCTCTGTTGAAACATGGTTATCCGATGCCCAATTAATACTCAACCCAAACAAAACTAAACTACTCATCTTCCAACCCACCAAACATACTCAAAACAACTCTCACTTTAACATCACAGCAAAAGACACCACCACTATATACCCAATTGAACACACCAAATTGCTAGGAGTGGAAATAGACACTAAACTAAAATTTGACATTCACATATCCATGACCATAAAAAAAGTCCACAAAAAACTAGGAGCATTATACAGAAATAAACAATTTCTCACCAAAGCAGCAAAGATTTCAATAGCAAATTCCCACCTTATCTCCACCCTACTTTATGCCTCTCCAGTATATACCAACCTAAGGCAATGTGATCTAAACAAGCTAGAGTCCTGCTACAACAAAATCACAAAATTCGCCACAGGGGCATCCTACCGTAGTCACCACTGTCTCTCACTTGCTGAACTGGGCTGGCTTGAACTCCCTCACCTCCTTCAGTGGTATCAACTCTCACTCACCCACAAACTAGTAAACCATCCACTAAATGTCCCATCCCTCCAGAATCTCCTCCAACCCTATCGCACCACCAGACCACTAAGATCCAGCAACAAAAATCACTTGCAGATCACTAAAGCCAATAACTCTGCTGGTGAAGCACTATTCTCTTGTGCCATAGCCAAATTATGGAACTCACTCCCACCCACAATTACCTCCGTACCATCATGCACCAACTTTAAAACTTTATTAAAAGTGCACCTAAAAACATGCTGGCTATGCCCTTGCAACTCCCACTCTAATATCATCCACCCCATCCAACTACTACCTTTCTTTCACCTCCACTAACTACCTTGATGATAGCAAGCTCAGATGCTCATAAGCCTAGTACTTATTATACAGCAGGAACTTCTCATTGTTACATTTGTTAATGCCTGTTATGTACTTCACAGATACAGATTTTAGTTGTCTACTGATGTACTATGTTCTTCATCTGTAAATATGTTGTAAGTCATTTCTATGTTAAATTGTTAATCACTATGTAATCCAATGTAACTACTGTCTGTTTATTTTACTGTGGAGCTTTTCTCCCCGGGCCTCCGCTGAAAATGGACCCACGTCCAGTCAGACACTCCCGGTCAACAAATTTAAATAAATAAAATAAATAAATAAATAAATGTCAGTTGGCTGCAGCCCCCAATCCTAGCTTTGACCTCCTCATTCAGACTTTCTTTTTCCCCAACCACCCCTCCCAGATACTTGAAGCTGTTAACATGTTCCAATATTTTCCTTTTTATCTCAAGTCTCAGCTTCTTCTGATTTCTCCCATTTGCTGCCATTACAGCTGTCATATATGTACTCAGTTTCTTCCCTTTTGCCTTCAGTTTTGCATTCCATCCCCAGTCCTTTGCTGAAGTTCCTGCTCAGAGTCTGCCTATAGTGCCAAATTGTTTGCATATAGCAGCTTTATCTGTCCCCTCTGACTTGTTTGCTAATGTAGTCCATCACCAGTTTGAACAGCAGTGAGTTTAGAGCTGAACCCCGATGCAGCCCCACTGAGGACTGAGGATTTTCCATCTAGTGGCAGTAGGCGGCAGCCTGGTCTATATGAGCTAAGAAACTCTTTAGGAAGCCCTGAGTAGTTATTTTATTGGCCAGATGTCTTATTAGTCAGCTTATTTTGTTTTTAATGCTTGTATAAATGAAACACATTTGTGCAGCTCTTGTCTCATTTCTACAGATCTCAAGCATTACTATTTGCTATGTATGGAATAGAAAACTATGATATGATACTGTCTGCAGAGCTGGTTGCTGAAATATTAAAAATAAACTCTTTCAAACTCCATTGAGAGTTTCAAATTTGTCAATACCCAGAGACTGCCCATGCTCTGGAATAGACTTCCCATACATGTCAAGCAGAGCACCTCACTGGCCCTCTTCAAGAGAAATCTTAATGAGTGGAAGGGAAATAGAAAGTTCACCCCCGGGGATCACTGCAGAGGCTCTACTTGATAGAGGTACTGGGAACTAACATTGGGCAGCACAATGCCAGGGCACTTCTATGGGCTAGGCTTGTAAAGACTCCAGGGCCATTAGCCTAGTACACACCTATGAACCTATGTAACATAGATAATTACATGAGAAAGAGAGTTTATTGTTTTAAAATAGTCAAATCCTAGGGAGCTCTTGTAAAATCTAAATAAAGGCAGTGAATTTAATACCAGGAAATACCGAGCAGTACTATATAACAGCTAGGTGAATGTAGATACATAACAGATTAACTTTTCATCAAAAACAGTTAAAGACCAAAATAATGGTCTTATACTAAAATATTAGCAACAGAAACATTAGAACAGAACAAGTGCAATATAAGCATAAACATGTATATATATATATATATATATATATATATATATATATATATATATATACATATATATATATATATATATATATATATTTCTTGATGTAGTGATTATCAAATAAGCAATAACATATGACTGAGTGTGGATAATGCTGGATTTACCCACAGCTGGTGTGTTTGATAATGAGGGTGAATCTATGAGGTGTAAATCTGGACATTCTGCAGAGATCCGGATGGTTGAGAGATGTGAGAGTCTGCTGAGAAAGGAGAGCACCACAGAAACACAAGGAAAATCAGATACTTTCCTGTCTCTTTCCTTTTGCAGAACAGACTTGATTTTTCTTGTATTTTGCTCTGTGGCTGTGCTCTGTAGCATATCCCAGTAGAAAAATGTGGCTGCTCAATTGTACTTCAGCGGCTGGACTTTTTACTATTGACAGATGCAAAGTTTATAACAGTCAATGGCTGTCCAATTAGCGTGCATGTTTTTAAATAAGAATGACCCATAATTTATAATAAGAAATAATCCTTTTTAAGTTAAAATGTATCCACTGCAGTACTCGTGCAAGTTAGCTAGAAAGCAAAACAAAGCAATAAGAGAACCAATCAGCAAATCAGATCTGGAGCAAATATGAGGAAATAAGATGCTGAAAACTGTAGAAATGAACGGTCCTGTCACAAGACTATGCACTAAATATCTAGCAGGCCCAATACCTGGCTAAACAAACTGTTTAGTTAAATAACAAAATAATGCACATGCATTAAAATTTTTAAAAACAGTTCTAGGAACAGAAACATTAGGACAAACCAAGTGCAATCTAGTTTGTTTTTACTTTCCTGATGTTCAAAAACTCAGAAATAGTGTATCCAAAGCAGTACTCTTACTGCAGGTTAGTCACAAGGAACAGCTGCTAAGCCATGGAAAAACCTTTGCCCTGATGGCCTAACTATTAGTTTGTACCATCCAATGAAAAAGGAACTGGCACTGCCTTGTCGGTGCTCACTAACTCTATGGCCATAACCAAACTGCTAGCCTAAAAATTAAACAGCTGGATAATGAGCTTGATAACTGGTTACCAGTGATCCAGAAATCAAAGAATAATGGGAAGGTGTGTCGCCCCTGTTCTCTGTGACACATAGCATTACTCATTTGTGAACCTGATGTATTAAATACGATGTAGTAACTGTGAAAGATCAGCTTTATAGTAACGAGATTAGTGGCTTTGGAAGTAGACACTGGGAAAAGTAATGAGTTGTCTCTTCATTATTGCCTTCTCTACTGTTGAGGATACAGAGAAAGACTGTGTACTGGTCCCCATGAATGGAAAGAAGACACCTGATAGGCTGAACTGGGAATTTAGGTTCATAGTTCTAGATGTGATAAATTTCCTGCCTTAGCATTTGCTGTTCATTAAGAACTTATAGGTTCAAAGAGTCATAGACATATATACCAGGCTAACAAACACAAGGGCCTTTTTAAGCCTAGCCGTGCATCCCAAATGTATGCAACAAGTTTGGTGCACTAGAGGTTATTTTTAGGGGTATGTGTCAGCTAGGATTCCATCCACTGGTCAGTGTTACACTTGAAGAAGGTCAGGGAAGAACGCTGCTTCACTTGGATGGGAAGCCTGTTCCAGAACAGGGGTATTTTCTGAGGTGCATAACTGTCCTGCCAGCATGTTCTATTTATGTTTCAAGCAGGTTTTAAGTTCCTGAGTTGGGTAGTCCTGATGCTATTTGTTTTGCAAATATGTCAGAGGTCCATCAGAGTGGGATCCTGGGATGCCTTTTATGCCAGTCATCGATCACCCCTCAACAGTCTGAAGGATCCACAGTATAAGGACAGGGCTTTGAAGTAATCTGCACAGGATATGTTGCTAAAGTCCTGTATTCTTGTGAGGAATCTCTGTGTACGTTCCAGCTGTTGCATGTGCCAGGTCAGGTACATACTGAAGGGGGTAAACAATGATGGGTCTCATGAGGAGCGGAGTACAGTGAAATTACGATTTCCTTGGACCTATAGGCCATACCCTTGCTTATACTTTAAGCAACATAGAATGATTTCCTTACTACCTTAGACACATGTTGGCAAAAGCCAAGTTACTGACTACATAGGTCCCTAAATCCCTGACTGCTGGGTTTACTCTTAAGGGTGTGTTACCAATGAGGTAGTTCCCAATGATAACCAACTTCCCAAAGAGTAATATTACACATTTCTTGGGATTGAGTTTTAAACTATGTCTATGGCACCAGTTATTTGTCTGTATTAGCCCTTCCTAGATGAAATTAGTGTCTTGGGAGGATTATATGACTGCTCTAAATTTCCAATCATCTGCAAACATGGTCAGCCTGAGACTCTTGATTTTGGCATTGACTTCTGAGAAGGAGATGCCAAAAAGGAGAGTACCCAGCACTGAGCCCTGAAGAACTCTGTTAGTAGTCAGCCTCTCTGTGGAGTTGCGATCCCTTATCCTAACTTCCAGCTGACAATCCAGCATGTAACACAGGGATTTATGCCCAATTCCATGAGTTTGTTTACAATATCCAAGTGGGGTATTGTATCACATTCCTTGGCCAGATCCATGTAGGCGTGATGCTCCATTTTGCTCTTCTCAGTTGCCTTATTGATCCTCAAAGAAGACTATCAAACTGAGTAGACATGTTCTTCCCTTGACAAAACAGAACAGGGTTGGATCCAGTGTCTGGAGGATGCCAATGCCATTATTAATCATTGCCATGATATTCTTTTCTATGGCTTTGTATATGAGACTAGTCAGACTTATGGGTCTGTACTTTCTGGGATCCATAGAAGGCCCACCCTTATGCAGAGGGATTAATGTTGCAGTTCTCCATTTATGTGGCATGAAGCCTAACTTGAGGTTATGGTTAAACAGTGGCTCCGGTGGCCCTGACAGGTCATGTTTCATGCTATTTAGGAGGCATTTTGGAGTATTATTGAGGCTCATTGATGCAGTGTTCTTGGCTTTGGAGAGTGCATTTAGGCCCTCTTCCCTAGTGATGGTTGGGAGATATGTTTGATGGGATTGCTTGAGGGGTGACCAGGAGTGAAGAGGGGGAGAAATTATAGCTGAATTTGTTGACCAGTAGATTTGCTATATCTTACAGGTCTGAGCAGCTGGTTCTAATCACAACTGGCAATGTACAATGTTGTGTACAGCCTTTACGGTTATGGATATAGGTAAAGAAAGCCTTGTGGTTTTCATTGGCCTGGGAGGCCATCATTTTAACCTCAAAATTGGCTTTGGCAGACCTGATTTGCACTCTGATTTGTTTGTTTGTTTGTTCATTTGTTTGTTTGTTTGTTGTATAGGTTTGTGATGTTTGGATTCCACCAGGCTGCCTTATTTTTAAGTTTGTTCTGAACTTGTTTCTGGTAGGCCCTGCTGTCTCTATGCATTTATTAACATGATTACATAGAATAACTTTGAACAATTCTGCACTGGCAATTGTTTTCCCAGGGTTGGGGGGGGGGGTTGCTTGAAATTTTGTCAGGCTGTCACTTAATAAGAGGAAGTTTGCCTTTGAATAGTTCCTGAATGTTACGGGGTTAGCTGGGGTCATACGTTTTATTTTTATTTCAAAAGAGGCAGCTTTCTGGTCTGACTTCATCAGAGAGAGGACATTACGCTATGGGGGTGCAGCATTCTCCCATGTTAGTGAGGACCAGGTCCAGTATGTTTACTGCCCTAGTGGGAGTGTGGACTATCATGCCCAGAGTATTAGTATTTACAAAGTCCAGGAATCTCTGGACCTGCGGGTTTAGGGTTGTGTATGGTTCCCAGTTTATAGTGGAGAAGTTAAAGTCTCTCATGAATATGGCATTGTGTTGAATAGTGAATGCCTCCTTTATGCTTAATAGGAGTTATGGGTTTCCTGGGTCAGACAAGGGGGACCTATAGCTAGCAAGAATATGGTATGGGTCCTTGCCTATGGTAATTTGAATGTGAAGAAGTTCATGCTTGTCATCCTGTCTGACCAGCCTTGAGACAGGCGTTTACTGATGTAGGTCGAGACATCTCCACCTTTAATTCCTGCCTGTGCGGTAGCTGACCTAAATGTGTGGAAGGAATTATAATTTGCAATGCCAGGGTGCTCTCCATGGCTTTAAACCATGTCTCAGTATCTACACAGATGTCTGCATACTCCAGACTAATGAGACCTTAGAGGGAATAGATTTTCTTGTTTACATTCCTAGCATTAAGCAGTAACACTTTTAGATTCTCTTTGCTTGGTTTTGCTGTGATGGAAGGATTGTCAGTTTGGCATTGCCTAAAAAAGGATTTATGGGGGGACAATGTTTTAGCCAATATTCTGAATCCCAGAGTGGAGAAGTATAGACCATCCTTGACAAAGCAATATGGTCTGTAAACCATTTTCTCACATGCTGGCAAATATTGCACTGCACTGGAATGACACCAGAAACTAAGCCATACATTAGTCACGCATCATCTGTTCATGTTGTGGCATCATTCTCATTGAAGGTTGAATGTTGCTCAATGCTGGGTTCATACCAGTCTGGGACTCATAGTCTGAGAACTCCATAATGGCTGTCTTCATATAATGGGGATCACAAACAAGGCAAGAAGCTAAATAAATCCAAAAACAGGTTCGAAAAACCAGCAACACAGTCCGAGAAAAGTCAAATAACACTATTTATTCCACTGTTTAAAGCGCTTTTTGTCAGCCTGATAGCAAACTTCTTCAGAAACAGTTACAGCAATAAAAAACCTTCCTTATAAGTAAGACAGGTGATCAACATTCACCATTTGCATCACTTTGTTCTACTTAAGCAAACACACTTTAAAATTAAAGTGACAACTGCTGATAACCAGTAATAAAACAACATTAAAGTATGTAAACACATTAAAGTATGTAAACATGTCTACGACAGTGACCACAATACACAAAAGTAAAAACATTAAAAGTTATTTTGTATAACCCAACCATTGACAGAAATAATATATGTTTTTAACAAAATGTGACTCATCTCTGCAAGCTCTTTAGTTTGAGAATGCTACTAATTGAGCATGAGTCATTCAACCCAGGAAAATTGTAGGCATTCAGCCTCACTTGCCAGGCTAATTCATGTTCTTCAAGTTCTTCAAGTGTGAGTGGTCTAGGGCCACCCCTACTGTCATACTTGGCTTGATCAATGCTAATAAATTTAAAAGCATGTTCTTTATTAGAAATAGTGTGCTTAGCTAGCGCATTCTCCAGTTTACATTTATTCATAGCATATTGGTGTTTATAAATTCTGTCACGGAGCCTCCGCTCCATCTTTCCCATATAGAAAGCAGGACATAATGTACACCTAGCCAAGTAAACTACAAAAGATGAATTACTGTTGAATCTGCCTTTCAATTTATAAGTTGTATCGTTAACCTTAAACAAATTAGTGACTTCTACAAGTTTACAATAGTTGCAATTTTGACATTTATTCATCCCAGTATTCCATACTACTGGGGTGTGTTGCTGTTCTAAGAGAGTTTTAAGGTTCTTGCCTCTTCTAAATGTCACTCTAGGGGTCTCACCTACTTTACCGTAAATGTTAGGGTACATCTTAAACAGGTCCCAATTTTTCTGTAATATGTCCAAACATGAGTAACTATGTGAACTGAATGTAGTGATGAAGGACAATGTGACATTCTTGTCCTCACTACCCAATGCTCTAGTAGTGGTGTTTGAATATTCTTCCACTACATTGTGCATACTAGATTGTGTCTGTAGGGGTTTAGCACTAAGTAAAGGAATGTATACCCTATCCACTCTTTTAGTTGTAACCTCTTGGATAAGGGCATCCAAGAGGGCCTCTGGGTATCCACGGTGCAAAAACATGCTTTTTAAAACAGCACATTCATCAGAAAAGTCTTCGTCCAAACTGGTCATTCTAGATGCCCTCACTAACTGGCCGTTAATGACTGACCTCTTTTGGTGAAAGGAATGGCTACTGGTGAAATGGAGAAATGTATTGGAATACTTGTTTTTTCTAAATATCCTTGCTACATAACTATTAATAGTGTAATTTTTCACTAGGAAAATATCTACAGACGCTATAGTATCAGTGTTAAATGTAGAAGTGAATCGTAGGAAATGCGTAGTGCTGTTGAAATATTCCATCACATACTCACTATCTCGCTCATCTCCATTGATGAGGATGAAGATGTCGTACAGGTATCTCGTATAGAAAAAGTACAGTTTTGTACCTACCATAAATGTAGATGTCCGATAGGTATGCATCTGCAGTCCTAACATATGGGTTGTCCTGCCTCAGGCAGCCCTTCGGTCGGCCGTATTCCAAAGTCTGGGTCTGGCCTCGGCTGATGTCGCACTTCACCTGACGTCATAGCTGCTGTGGTATAAAGGCATCAGCCGACGCCATTTTCCTCAGTGTTTCTTGCCCCAGATGCCAGGTGCCCTCTAGGAAGGCTAAATTTGGATAAATGCAAATAATTCCAAACAGTAGAGAGCAAAAAATTATATACATATATATATATATGGAATACCACAGAGGGGAAGGAGGGTGGGTAATCCTGACTGCAGATGCATACCTATCGGACATCTACATTTATGGTAGGTACAAAACTGTACTATGTCCTTCAAGGATGCATCTGCAGTCCTAACATATGGGTAGAATACCATAGCCAAACTGGGGGAGGAGGCACTAAGATAAAGATGGTGTAGTCAAGATCCCTTGCAACACAGCAGTTGCAAAACCTGCTCGGGATCTGGAGTATAAAGGAAGGTTATAATGCTTGGCAAATGCATGCACGGAGCTCCAAGTAGCAGCTTCTAAAATGTCTTTGGTAGCCACTCCTCGTAGGAAAGCTGTAGTGGTGGCTGTAGCTCTTGTGGAATGAGGTCTGCTATTTTCAGGAGTTGTCTTTCCATGAAAAGAGTAGCAAAATCGTATGCAATTTCCTATCCATTTTGAGATTGTCTGTTTTGAAATTGCTTTTCCTTGCATTCCTGTTGCATATGCTACTAGAAGTTGGTCAGTTTTTCTGTTGGTCTTAGTTCTGTCCAGATAGTAGCGTAATTGCCTGTGCACATCCAAGGTATGTAGCAGTCTTTCCCCCCTGTTCTGTGGGTTGGGGAAGAATGTAGGTAAATGAATAGCTTGGTTCAATGATACTCTGGAGACCACTTTTGGCATAAAGGTAGGGTTGATTCTCAGAGACACTCTATCCTGATGGAAGATAAGGAAGGGCTGTACTGCCATTAATGCCTGTAATTCAGATACCCTTCTTGCTGAAGTGATTGCTAGCAGGAAAGCAGTTTTCCAAGACAAGAACTGTAAGTCTGCTGTTGCTGCTCATTCAAAAGGGGGAAGTGTTAACTTTTCCAGCACAAAGTTGAGATCCCATGTAGGTAAAGGTGGTTTCCTTGGAGGCTTTACGTTTTTGATTCCTCTCAAGAACTGTCTGAGTAGAGGATGAGAGAAGACAGGAGGATCCATGTTGTATTCTGCTGAGATTGCTGACGCATGAATCTTAATGGAGGAGTAGGACAGGCCATTGTGGAACAGTTCTGCTAAGTATTCCAGGATGTGTGCTATGTTTGCCAATGAGACATTTTCTCCCTTTGCTGCACTCCAAATGAGGTATCTCTTCCATTTGGCTGAATAAGTTTTCCTTGTGGAGGGTCTGCGAGCCTCCAGGATAATGTCCTTAACCCTCTGAGATAAATTTGGGTTATTTTGTTTTATGCAATATTCCAAGCAGCTAGCTGCAGTGTTTTCAAGTTTGGATGTAGGATCTTGTAGTTGTTCTGTGTCAGAAGTAAGGGACAGAGGTAGAGGCCATGCGTGTGTCCGAGACATGCTTCTCAGTAGTGGGTACCAATGTTGCCTCGGCCAGTCTGGAGCTATCAGGATTACCCTTGGCTGATCCTCTTTGATCTTCAGTAGGACTTTGTACATCAAAGGAAGAGGTGGGAATGCATATGCTGTCAGGTTTTTCCAGCTGAAGGAAAGGGAGTCCACCCTCCAAGCAAGTGGGTGGTATGCTCTTGTGCAGAATTTCTTCAATTGATGGTTGTGTGGGGAGGCGAACAGGTCTATCGCTGGTAGTCCCCATTTCTTTGTTATGGTTTTGAAGATATCTGGATGCAGCATCCATTCGTGAGCATCCGTGGTAGTTCTGCTTAAGGTGTCTGCTAGTGAATTTTCTTTTCCTGGTACAAATCTGGCCTGAAGTTGAATGTTGAGATTCAGGGCCACATTCCACAGGTCCATTGCCATCCAGCATAGAGGATATGAGTGTGTACCTCCCTGTTTGTTGATGTACCACATGACTGTGGTATTGTCCGTCCTTATCAGCAGGTGACCTTGTTGAAGGAATGGTCGGAATGCCTGGATTGCATATTTCACTGCCAGCATCTCCTTTAGATTTATGTGTAGATTCAACTGGTCTTGGGTCCATAGGCCTTGTATGCACTTGTCCACCATGTGTGGCCCCCAGCCTAGGTCTGAGGCGTCCGTGGTGATGGTCTGGATTGGATGAGGTTTGTGGAAAGGCAGTCCTCTGTTCAACTGACAGGCCTGAGCCCACCACTGGAATTCTTGCTTCAGGCATGGAATTATTGGAATCTGGGCTTCTAGACTGTGCTTGTGTTGAGACCATACATTCCTTAGGTACCATTGCAACTTTCTCATATGCAGCCTGGCATGCGGAATCAATATTATGCAGGATGCCATGTAACCCATGGCTTGCAGGACTTTCCTTGCAGTAAGCTGAGTTTGTGTTGTTAATGTCATGAAATATAGTGGTAGTTGCTTTTGTTTTTCTTCTGTGAGAAAAGCCATCTGAGTTGATGTATCCAGTTCTGCACCCAAGAATGTTATCCTTTGGGATGGTACTAGTCTTGATTTTTGCATGTTGACTGTGTATCCCAAGGCTTGCAACAGTTGTATGACCTTTTCCAAATCTTTTGTTAATTTTGCC
Source organism: Protopterus annectens (assembly GCF_019279795.1). NCBI lineage: Eukaryota > Metazoa > Chordata > Ceratodontiformes > Protopteridae > Protopterus > Protopterus annectens. The sequence goes on from NC_056732.1 coordinate 1,658,652,977, forward strand.
TTGTTGTCCGCTTGTATTAGGCAGTCGTCCAGGTATGGGTAAATTTGAATTCCTGAAGCCTGCAATGAGCAATTACTGATGCCAGGCATTTTGTGAATACTCTGGGTGCAGTAGATAAGCCAAAGGGCAATGCTGAGAATTGATAATGCTCTGATCCTGCAAGAAATCTGAGGTGTCTTCTGCAATCTGGTCGTATAGGGACGTGCAGGTATGCCTCCTTGAGATCTAGAGTCACCAGCCAAGACTCCTTGCCCAGCATGGGAAGAAGTTGCTGGAGGGTCAGCATTTTGAATTTTGGAACAATGAGGTATGTGTTCAGAGCGGACAAGTCGAGAATAGGTCTCCATTGATTTTCTTTTCTTGGTACAAGGAAAAGCCTGGAGTAAAATCCTTGGCCTTGTTCCATAGGCGGTACCTTTTCTATAGCTCTCATTCTTAGTAAGTTGTTGATTTGTCTTAGAGCGTCTGTTTTTTGGCTTGGTGGTAGGTTTGGCATTCCTCTCTTTTTTGGTAGAGTGTGGAAGTGAAACCTGTAACCTTTGTCTATTGTTTGTAAAGTCCATTTGTCTCCTGTAATGTAATGCCAGTTGTGGGAAAATAAAGCTAGTTTTCCGCCCAAGGGTGCTTCCAGTTGTTCCCTGGTAGGCGGAATCAGAGCCAAGTCATTGTGTCTGTCCAGTGGAAGTGGTTGTAGTTGAATCTGTGGCAGTACTTCTCTGGTTGGTAGGTTGCCACTGATGTCCCCTGTAGGCACCCCTGGATTGATCTCTGCCTCTTGGGCGTCTATTTCTGCCTCTCTGTGCTCTGGAGGTGTCTGGAAAGGACCAATTCTTCGAAGGCCAATTTCTGCTAAACCTCGGAGGTTGGACCTGTAAGAAATCCTTGACTGTTTGTACAGATTTTGTTTTTTCCTCCACCTTCTTTAGAACCTCCTGTGCAGGGGAGCCAAACAAACTTTGTTTCTCCATAGGAGCATCTAGGAGTTTTGACTTAACATGGTCTGGTAAGGATTGTTCTTTTAACCAGGCATGCCTTCGAATCACTGTTCCAGTCATAGCTGATCTAAAGGAAGCCTCCAGTGCATCATAGCCACATTTTAAGAAATGGTTACTGACCTGCTGAGAGTTATGTACCAAATCCTGAAGGGACTTGCGGTCTATAGGTTCAGGAGAGGACAGTTTTTTTATTTAGCTGGTCTAACAAAAATTCCTGGTACTGAATCATGTGAAATTGACAGTTTAAGGCCCTGGCCGAAAGAGTAGCAGAAGTATAAACCTTTTACCCCATCTCTAATGCTCTAGATTCCCTTTCAGAGGGGAGAGGATTTTTGGCAGAGGCAGCTGCCACAGCTTTAGGGCCCTGTGAAATGGTTTCAGGATCTGCCACAGGAGCCTTATACAAATGGTAGTGTGTGTCCGGGACCCTGTAATATCTGTCAGGCTTGGCAGGGGCAGGAGGAAGAGAATCAGGGGCAGTACAGGCATCATTGTATGCATCATCAACAACTGTTAGTACTGGAGGAATGGCTAAAGGCCTATGCTGTGGTAAGTGTAAGAAGGTCCTTAGCCTTTTCCTTGAATCTGAAAAATCCTGGCCCTGCCATTGAAAGTGTTCCCTCATAGCATGTAAGGTTTCCCCAAAAGAAAATTCTTCAGGAGGAGAGGCAGAAGGAATGGAGTCTTCTGCATCAGAATCCTCATAAGGAGAATATGGGCCTTCCTGAGGGTCTGAGATATCTGAGTCATCCGAGGAATAGTCTGTGGAAACAGGTTCCGGGGGTTCAGTCCTAGGCCTCTTCTCTTGAGGGGGTTGAGAGGCCCTGTCTGGGTGAGGTTGGGATCCCCTGATCAGAGAAATGAGATCCTCAGCCAGGCTGAGCATTTGAGAACTAGAGGTAGGCCTGTGTGAGGGAATTTTAGCAGGTAAGGCCTTAGAAGATTTAGCTGCTTTAGCCCTGGCAAAAGCCTTGATAGACATAGATGCAGGGGGTCTAGCAGCCCCACGTGCAGGGGTAGATATGTCTAAAGGAATAGTATCTGACAAATCCTGGGTGCTTGCTTCTGTAGGCGCAATTTCTGTAGCCGATTCAACCATGCTTTGTGAAGCCTCGGCTACCGGAGGCCTGTTTTCGGCCGAAGGAAGAACCGAGGACTCTGTTTCAGCCGAAACCGAGACACTCGTGGTTGGCCTAACCATGGTTTCAGCCAAAACCGCGGACCGCGAGTGTCGGTCCTTTTCCTTGCGTTTTTTAGCTAATTGTGCTGTCGGAGTCTCCGACAGCATTTTGTAAGCAAAAGCAGGACCAAAAAACTCCTCTGCAAACTCCGACTGACGTCTAAGCATCCGTCGGTTGAAAGAAGCACAGGCTAAACAAGCTGATACGTCGTGGTCCGGGCCTAAACAAGGAAGGCAGTAAGAGTGGAAATCCTTATGAGGTATTTGTTTCCCACAAGTTAAACAATTATTTACTTTGTCTGACATCGGCTGAGGCAAGAAAGAGTCCCCAACGGGGTACTTAGCTTTTTAGAAGTCTTCGGTAGTAGAAATCTCTGGATCTGACCGACCGGCACTTGTGAACAGCTTCTGCTTCGGGCACCGCGCGGCAAGAAAGACTGAGGAAAATGGCGTCGGCTGATGCCTTTATACCACAGCAGCTATGACGTCAGGTGAAGTGCGACATCAGCCGAGGCCAGACCCAGACTTTGGAATCCGGCCGACCGAAGGGCTGCCTGAGGCAGGACAACCCATATGTTAGGACTGCAGATGCATCCTCGAAGGACATCAAAGGAGTCATGACATGTATTGTTTTTAAACACGTATTCCGATTCCCAGTAAGCCATGACCAGATTTGTGGCGCTAGCTCAGCACGGTGACCCCATTGCTACCCCTACTTTTTGCAGAAAAAAATGGTCTTGGAACATAAAATAATTGTTAGACAGTACCAGATCAATAAGTTCCACGACCAAACTAATTTCCGCGGCTGTAGCGTTGTGTTTCTTTAACATAAGTGCTACCCATTCAATAGCTACCTCATGGGGGATACAAGTATAGAGGTCTCTTACGTCAATAGTGAGAAAATGAAAGTTCACATTGAAGTCTAAGGTATCAATCTTTTTCAAGAATGACCATGAATCTTTACATATTTGGGTCTCATGGCATAAGAACTTTTGTAAAATGGCATCTACCACTTTAGCACACGAGTATGTTGGTGAACCTCTGCTATCCACTAGTGGTCTAGGATTTCCAATACACTTATGGAACTTGGGGATGCCAAATATACATGGATATCTAGGGTACAAAGTTGTCAAGTAATTATAGATCTTCTCGTCGATTCTACCTTCAATAAATAAGTCTTCTATACAGTTCTTGATTGAACTATAAGCCTTATTTACCTCTGAACGTGAACTAGTAGTGTATGCATCGGTATTCAGCAATGCATTCATACGTTGCTGATAGTCTAAATCATTAAATACCACCAGCCCTCCACCTTTGTCAGGTTTACAAAAATGCAGTCCTTGTGACTTAATGAATTGTAAATATTCGCGTTCATCCCTATTAGTGTTGTTAACAGCTCTATGTTTAAACCCGACCTTTATGGCATGCCTAATATCCAGTTCACAAAGCTTCTCAAACAAGTCCAATACAGGGTGCAATGGGGGATTATACATACTAGGAATGTAGAAATTGTCAGGGTTACCAGTATTCAATATGTCACCCATAATTAAGTTAAAATTCAACTTCCTAGTGTATGTTTTAATGTCCACAATAGGTCAAACCTTTAGACAGAAAGTCAACAATGTCCGTGCTAAACTCTATAGCAGTGAAATTATAGAGCTTAAAGTCCCCTGATTTATTCAAGATAATCTCCGGATGTTGTTGACCAACTTGGTTGACAGTAATTGTATGACAGTCATAATGAGAAGCCCGATTGTCATGCGATACAGTTTCATGATGGCAGCCAGGAGCAACATCGTTTGAAAGAGGTAGAAAAGTTGGTAAATCAGACTGGTCACGGGCAATTAGGTCTTGTTTTTGTTGAATTTCTGCTTGCCCTTGGATTGGGTCTGTTGATAGTTCCTTTCTTTGGACCTGGCCCCTGAATAGGGGCCCTGCCGAAAATTCTCCTGCTGGTGAGAGTTGTTTTGGCCCAGATGGCCACTCTGTAGTCTTAACGGTACAACTTATAAATTGAAAGGCAGATTCAACTGTAATTTGTCTTTTGTAGTTTACTTGGCTAGGTGTACATTCTGCCCTGCTTTCTATATAGGAAAGACGGAGCGGAGGCACTGTGACAGAATTTATGAACACCAATATGCTATGAAGAAATGTAAACTGGAGAATGCGCTAGCTAAGCACACTATTTCTAATAAAGAACATGCTTTTAAATTTATTAGCATTGATCAAGCCAAGTATGACAGTAGGGGTGGCCCTAGACCACTCAAACTTAAAGAACTTGAATTAGCCTGGCAAGTGAGGCTGAATGCCTACAATTTTCCTGGGTTGAATGACTCATGCTCAATTAGTAGCATTTTCAAACTAAAGAGCTTGCAGAGATGAATCACATTTTGTTAAAAACATATATTATTTCTGTCAATTGTTGGGTTATACAAAATAACGTTTAATGTTTTTACTTTTGTATATTGTGGTCACTGTCGTAGACATGTTTACATACTTTAATGTGTTTATATACTTTAATGTTGTTTTATTACTGGTTATCAGCAGTTGTCACTTTAATTTTAAAGTGTGTTTGCTTAAGTAGAACAAAGTGATGCAATTGGTAAATGCTGATCACCTGTCTTACTTATAAGGATGTTTTTTTTTTATTGCTGTAACTGTTTCTGAAGAAGTTTGCTATCAGGCTGACGAAAAGCACTTTAAACAGTGGAATAAATAGTGTTATTTGACTCTCCTCGGACTGTGTTGCTGGTTTTTCGAACCTGTTTATGGATTTATTTTGTCTTCATATAATCTTAGGAAATATGCCCAGTGACTTGAGTGCATGAGTGATCTGGTTGATCCTGGTCCTGATAGACAACTGACCATGACATTTTCCTTATTCAGTCTGCTGCCTGGGATATCAGTGTGTCTCACAATGGAGTCTCTTATGCCTAAACTATTGGGCTATGTGGTGGCTTACCTTATGGGTTTTGAAGGTGAGGTGTAGTTTTGGTGGAGTGCTTTTGAAGATGCTGAGGATAACTGTGTAAGTCAAATGTCTGGGAGTCCCTGGGGTTTAGGAATATTACCAAGTGCTTCAGCATATGTGGTTCTGACTGGGTCTGATCTATACTGTATGCAGTGGGTTTAGGCTGTGCATTTTGGACAAAGCTGTTGATATTATGTGCACCTGAGAGCTTTGTCTCCAGTGATATTGTGTAAGTACATCTTTCACATCCCTTATCAGTCTGTTTGAAAATTAGCTGGCTGCCAGTAAACATAAGGTAAACATAAGGCAATTGATACATTTTTCAGGATTCCCATGTCCACCAAGATGACCACAGAGATAGCAGGTACGTTCATGTCGACAGTTTCTGGCCCTATTTGTGTGGTCACTAAGTTTTTGCAGGAGTGAAGAGTAATAACGGGATTATCTACTTCTAAGCATATGGGGCACGGCAACTTCCTTTTAATTGAGTCATAACTGAATATATTGACCATTAAGTCATAACTGAATAACTTGACCACTGACAAAGAAGCTGGTAAACATATTATATATCACTTTATGCATCTTCAGTCATGGTAATGAAGAGCAAAAATTAAGATCTAAAGTAATTTTATTATATATAATGTGTTCTTCATGCCAGCAGTCCTTAAGCTGTTAGAACTCTCCCTATAATAACTGACTTCACATATATACTAACCTCTTTCATTCTGTCATAGTGTCGGTCTTGATCAAATGATGTTGTACGCAACTCAGCAAGTAAACTCTTGTGTTCTATAATGATGTGATCTTTCTTTCTTTCTAAATGAGTTTTCTGCAAAGCAAGGGCAGAGGCGGGTACATGGTTACGGAAATACAAATGAAGCAGGCATACAACACAACACATAGCAAACCAGCTTTTATCATTGCACTAACAAAGGTCACCTCTGTTTACCTTAACATGTCAAGTGCCTCCTATATGGAAGTATGAGTCACCTCTCCAGGAGGAAATTATTATTCTCACTAAAGGTGCAGACAATATGTTCTCACACTGTGCCATGCTGCCTTCCAAAGATGCCCCAACGTGAGTTCTCTGATATTTATCGTAGATAACTGTGTGTTTTTAATGTACATCTGTTTAGGAAGTACAACATAAATTGCTTAAGTATTTTTACTCAAAGAAATTTTTATTACAATTTTTTCCATATCTTCAAATAGATTGAACCATAAATAGTGAAACATAAAAATAATATAATCAACTAGTCAACTATTTGCAAAAGAAACTATATACAATTGCCTAAGTATACAATCTATAACATAATGTTTCCATATACAATATGCAGTTTGTATTAAGATGGTGTGCTGACTAATCAGTTCAATTTGTTTTGTTCAATATTTCGTCAGCTTTCTGCCAATAACTGATGTATGATGTTGTCTTATCAGTTCTTTTCTTTATGGTTGCTACTTCCATTCCAGACACGAAGACTGTGATTTTCTTGAAATCTTGAAATGTTGGTGGTGCTTTATTCTTTCAGTAAGTTGTTATGGCTTTACATGCAGTAGCAAGCAATGTCCACAGTAAAGGATATTTTACTTTTGAGGCACATTGTGGCATAGGAACATTAAACAAAGCTAATGACATGATTAACTGAAAAGAATCATTAAAATTTCATTATTTGTTTTTTAAGAACACAGGTGCCAACTTCCAAGTTCACAAACAAAGACGTCAGTAGGAAAAACCACTTTAATATGACCAGCAAAGCTTTCGGATATAATCCTTTATCAATACTAAAATACAAGAGTACATACTCTGTATATATAGGTCCAGAGAGTCATATGACCGACAGCCAAAAGTCACATGACCTATATCTTTAAAACAAAATACATAAAAAAAGATCATAAAAAATAAAAATGCAAATATCAACTGCATATTCAATAGATATAAAAAATGTTTATATCAGTATACAACTAACATTTAATACCATATATACAATTATGTATCACAACCTAGTCCTGCTAAGCTTAACTAATATTGGTTTGATACTAATCATGCTGTTTAGACCAGGAGTAGAATCACTGGCCAATCTCAATATCCACCCATACTCTTTAATTTCTAGAGCATTATTGATATCCCCACCCCTAATGGAAGGTTGAACACAATCTATGGCCCTGAACGTAAAAGTGTGCTGCTGCCCACATTCTAAAATATGTTTGTATAGGGCATTTCTATCTACACATCTCCTAATATCTGATTTGTGTTCTGTGATCCTTTCCTTAAATTTTCGTGTAGTTTTACCTACATAAAAGGAATTGCAGGCCACACAGGTAGCTAGGTACACCAAGTGAGTAGTTGTACAAGTTGCTGATATCCTATTTACAGGATGTACAGAAAAGTCACTTTCTTCACAAATAATGTTCTCACAACAGGAACAATTATAACATTTATATGTACCAGGACTACAGGAAACAGATTTGTAAATATTAATAGGAAAATCCTTGTAGCATAATACACTCTTAAGAATTCTCATATTTTTGTAAGCGAAATAAGGTCTAGTACCTAGAATTGCTTTCAACTCATCAGAAGCCATTAGGACTAACCAGTTCTTACATATAATTTGTTTAATTAAAGGTGTTTTCAAACTATAAGAGGTTACATATCTTACCAACGTTTCTTGTAGGGTGGATTTATCATTATCCCTCACATTCATAGAACATCCGGAAAAGATTGGCTCTAATGTTGTCTCCCTGTCTTCCAACAATTTCCTTTTTTCATTTGATAATAACTTATCGCCATATCCACTAAAAACAAAATCTGCCAACATTTCATCCAACTGTTTGTCAAAACAGTGGTTATCAGTATTGAACCTACTAAGCCTACATAGCTGGGATCTTACTGTACTTCTAAAAGTATGGGGTGCGTGCATGCTGCTAGCATGGGTATATCTGCCTGCACAAACATCCCTCCTGTGTAGACTTGTATGTATAATACCCCTCTTAATGGTCAAATTGATATCTAGAAAGGTAATATTGGTTTCTGAACAACACATTTTAAATTTCAAGAAAGATGATAATGAGTTTAGATGTGACACAGACTCATTTAGTTCTAACAGTGTACCCTCCCACAATAGGAAGCAATTATCAACAAAACGTTGGAAAAATTTAATATTACCTCTATATGGGTTAGTGTCACAAAACAGGTGTTTCCTTTCCCACTGATAGAGTACTAAATTTGCGTAGGTGTTGGCTACAGAAGTACCCATAGCCACACCTGTTAGCTGTAAGTACAAAGAGTTGTCAAAAAGAAAGACATTGTTCCTTAGTACAACATCCATAAGGCTACACATACTTTCAATTTTTCCGAAATTAAGATCAGGGCAAGATATTAAAAACTCTCTTAACAGCTCAATTCCTGCATCAATCGGAATAACCGTAAATAAAGAAACAATGTTAAGTGTGATTAGATAATATTTTTTTGTTAATCAAGTCTGCCTTTCCCATATTGTACCAAGCCTTTAACTTATATACAAAGTCTATGGTATCACGTAAGATGGACTCACATTTATTGAGGTATGGTTGGAGTTGTGCATGTAAGTATACAGATATGGGTTCAGTCACCCAACCAGCACCCGAGACAATAGGTCTCATGGGTGGATCTTTTAGTGACTTGTGAAACTTTGGGATGCCGTATAATTCTTTCAGTAAGTTGTTATGGCTTTACATGCAGTAGCAAGCAATGTTCACAGTAAAGGATACTTTACTTTTGGGGCACATTGTGGCATAGGAACATTAAACAAAGCTAATGACATGATTAACTGAAAAGAATCATTAAAATTTCATTATTTGTTTTTTAACATGCGGTTATTTCCATGAATATATAGATCTAACTCGGGCTATAATGATGATGTTTGATACCAAAACATTATTCAAGTTAACTTCATTTGGAAGAAAAGACATTAGCAAACAGATTTCTCTTAGAATGGCTGTCAGTCACTTGATGTGTGCCATGCAGACTGGGTCCCTGTTCTCTCAACAGATTACTTTTTTCTTCATCACACACACACACACACACACACACACACACACACACACACACACACACACACACACACACACACACGCACACATACACATTACCTAAACAAGGACTTTGCCACACCCAACAAATAAAAATAACTTGCCTCTATACAATGTGCAAGAAACAGGAAGGATTTGTAAAGTCAGTAATTGACAGCCTTTAGTGACAATACACCACTCAACCTCTTAGAACAAGAATTATAGACAAAGTCTGAAATAATGGGGGATAAGCAGAGGTCCAAAGTCAGCGACAGGTTTTAAATATTTTTCTTATAAACTTTTAAAGTTTTTTTTCATTACCATGTATTTTTCTGAAGGATATGAAGTCTGAAATTCAAGTGTCTGCCATCTACTGACTTCAATTTTCAATGATTTGCCAGAAAACTACAAATTGTATAAGGAACCGATCAAAATGTGATGCAAAAATTTAGATATCGCATGAAATTCTAGACAGCTGAGCAGCACAAGTGGCAATAATATGAGCTGCACCTGGTGCAGATCTCCATTTTTGTTCCAAGCTTAGGTGATAATGTCTATTGTTTTATTTACTGTACTGCATAACAACTGGAAGTGTAAGTGCACCGATTTACAGACACAGAACACTGGCATAAAGGCAATGAACTGCACCTTAACAAAGCTTGCATGTTACTCAGATCATGGTTACTTAGTAACTCATAAAATAGCATGCAGTGGTGCATTTGGCATTCTGAAAAAAAAATGAGGTCTTGCATTAATAGAGGTGAATACCCACAGGGTTAGGACTGAGAGCTTGGGCATGTCTGTAACTAGTGGAACTTTACCGCTAGTCAGGAGAAAGCAAAGGAGAAATGTTCATAGATTCATAGGACGATACTACGCTACTGGCCCAGCGGCCCTTTTAAGCCTAGCCAAGAATTTCACCCATGTTCTCACAAAGTCAGTACCTGTTTTCCCTGTCCAACAGGGACACAGGTGTGATCCAAGGGATATATTTTCTGTTTCCAATCCAGTCGTCCAGGTTCTTCTTAAAGAGGGCTAGTGAGGTACTCTGCTTGACATGGAGAGGGAGTCTATTCCACAGATGGGAGAGTCATTGGGACACAAATCTATCCTGCCATCAAGTTCTAATAATGTCACAGATCAGGTTGAGACATTGCATGTGGATTGCGTGAGTGGAGTTTGACTTACGGATATGCAGCAACTCCATCAAGGCTGTGTCTGAGATGGCCTTGTATGCCAGACACAGGTCACCACTGTGCAGTCTGTACAAGACACAGTAGAGGGACAGGGCTTTTAGTCTATCTGTATATGATATGTGTTTGAGACACTGGATTTTCCTGGTCAGGAACCTCTGTGGTCTCTCCAGCTGCTGCATGTGCTTGGCAAGGTACATGCTGAAGTGGGCATTGTACTCGATAATGGGTCTGATAAGGGAGGAGTACAAGGATGTTATGACCTCCTTGTTCCTGGATGAAATACACTTACTTATGAAATGGGCCATGTAGAAAGCTTTCTGTATAACAGAGGCAACATGGTGGTCAAAAGTCAGGTTGCTATAAACCTGGGTGCCCAAGTCCCTCACAACTGATTGCATGCTTAGTACATTGTTATTAATGTGATAATTAGTGGGGACACCATTTTCCCCAAAGGAGATGATGCATTTCTTGGAATTCAGTTTGAAGCCATGCTTCTGGCACCAGTCATTAATTTGATTAAGGCCCTCTTGGAGGATGTTCACATCACTAGGGGAATTTATGACAGTGCCCAGCTTGCAGTCATCTGCAAACTTGGTCAGCCACAGACCACTGGTTTTGGCTTGCACCTCAGAAAAGTATGTCCCAAACAGTAGAGGGCCCAAGACCGATCCTTGGGGTATGCCGCTTGTTACAGGTCTACTACTAGAGGTGGCTTCCCCTATTTTGACTGAGTGGGTTCTATCAGTGAACCAGTTAGCTGCCCATCTGCTAACATATGGGTTGATGCCTAACTAGGAGCGTTTATCTATTATGCCCGAGTGGGGAATAGTGTTGAAGGCTTTGGCTAGGTCAAGTTAGGTGGTGTGCACTGCCTTGCCCTCATCCATGGCTTTGATGACTGTTTCGAAGAAGGCGGACAAGTTTAACAGGAATGATCTCCCTTTGACAAAACTGACCTATGTGGAATCATGCGTTTGAAGGTTGCCAATGTCCTTGTTTATAAGGTCCATGGTAATGCATTCCATGGCCTTGCAGATCAGGCTAGTTAGGCTGATGGGCCTATAATTGCCTGGTTCAGTGGATGCTCTACCTTTGTACAGAGGTATGATAGTGGCTGTCCTCTATTCTGCTGGGATGAAGCTGGTGCACATGCTTTGGTTGAATAGGGTGTCTAGTGGTGCTGAGAGCTCTTGCCTGAGTTCATGTAGGACACAGCCAGGGATGTTGTCGAGTCCCATGGAGGCTGTATTTTATGCCTTTGCAAGGGCAATAATAACCTGCTCCCTGGTGATGGGGAGGGGCAGGTGTTAGATTTTATTAATATAATGCTGAAATTAATTATGTTGTAAATATGCTGAAAGAAAAAGCTTGCTTAAATGCAGAAACAGAGTTTAGTAATATGTGATCAGCAGTCATACTAAATGACCATGGCTTGGAAAATAAGGAACCTGCTGAATGGACATTTTTCCCTTACAGACTTAAAAACAGGATGTATGCAAGAGCAAAAATGTAAAATCTGCTTTTAAAGAATGTGTTTCCTCAAAAATATGTTTTTCTGCATGGAAAACAGGACATGGCACAAGAACAGATGTTTTTATACAAAGATTCAAATAAAATACAGGATGTTCACACTGTCAGAAAAGCTGATCTCTTACAATGTGTTTCCTCAAAAATATGTTTTTCTGCATGGAAAACAGGATATGCTTATCAGCATTGGCACAAGAACAGATGTTCTTATACAAAGATCCAAATAGAATACAGGACAATGTGTTTCCTCAAAAACATGTTTTTCTGCATGGACAACAGGACACTGTTACAGGATGTTCACACTGTCAGAAAAGATGGTCTCTTACAAGACATTGTTAAACAAGGAAGCTTAGTATTGTTTCTACAGGATGAGCAATTCTCCAAAATAGAATATCAAGAGGAAATGTATATGTTTATGCATGACTAAAACTGTATATAAAGAGCTGTATAAATCCAGTTATGTTAGAGGTATGGTAGGGACTCATTTGTCCTAAGGTAAATGTTATATCTCTCACATCATCTGTACTATATGAGAAGTAAAGTTGGAACAGTACTTTTAAGCTGCAACATTGTTCCGTTTGGTTTATTATAAAAAGTTATTTGTTACTGCTCTCTAAAGTTGATGCTGCAAATCTATCCTGCCATCAAGTTCTAATAATGTCACAGATCAGGTTGAGACATTGCATGTGGATTGCGTGAGTGGAGTTTGACTTACGGATATGCAGCAACTCCATCAAGGCTGTGTCTGAGATGGCCTTGTATGCCAGACACAGGTCACCACTGTGCAGTCTGTACAAGACTCAGTAGAGGGACAGGGCTTTTAGTCTATCTGTATATGATATGTGTTTGAGACACTGGATTTTCCTGGTCAGGAACCTCTGTGGTCTCTCCAGCTGCTGCATGTGCTTGGCAAGGTACATGCTGAAGTGGGCATTGTACTCGATAATGGGTCTGATAAGGGAGGAGTACAAGGATGTTATGACCTCCTTGTTCCTGGATGAAATACACTTACTTATGAAATGGGCCATGTAGAAAGCTTTCTGTATAACAGAGGCAACATGGTGGTCAAAAGTCAGGTTGCTATAAACCTGGGTCCCACACAACTGATTGCATGCTTAGTACATTGTTATTAATGTGATAATTAGTGGGGACACCATTTTCCCCAAAGGAGATGATGCATTTCTTGGAATTCAGTTTGAAGCCATGCTTCTGGCACCAGTCATTAATTTGATTAAGGCCCTCTTGGAGGATGTTCACATCACTAGGGGAATTTATGACAGTGCCCAGCTTGCAGTCATCTGCAAACTTGGTCAGCCACAGACCACTGGTTTTGGCTTGCACCTCAGAAAAGTATGTCCCAAACAGTAGAGGGCCCAAGACCAATCCTTGGGGTATGCCGCTTGTTACAGGTCTACTACTAGAGGTGGCTTCCCCTATTTTGACTGAGTGGGTTCTATCAGTGAACCAGTTAGCTGCCCATCTGCTAACATATGGGTTGATGCCTAACTAGGAGCGTTTATCTATTATGCCCGAGTGGGGAATAGTGTTGAAGGCTTTGGCTAGGTCAAGTTAGGTGGTGTGCACTGCCTTGCCCTCATCCATGCCTTTGATGACTGTTTCGAAGAAGGCGGACAAGTTTAACAGGAATGATCTCCCTTTGACAAAACTGACCTATGTGGAATCATGCGTTTGAAGGTTGCCAATGTCCTTGTTTATAAGGTCCATGGTAATGCATTCCATGGCCTTGCAGATCAGGCTAGTTAGGCTGATGGGCCTATAATTGCCTGGTTCAGTGGATGCTCTACCTTTGTACAGAGGTATGATAGTGGCTGTCCTCTATTCTGCTGGGATGAAGCTGGTGCACATGCTTTGGTTGAATAGGGTGTCTAGTGGTGCTGAGAGCTCTTGCCTGAGTTCATGTAGGACACAGCCAGGGATGTTGTCGAGTCCCATGGAGGCTGTATTTTATGCCTTTGCAAGGGCAATAATAACCTGCTCCTGGTGATGGGGAGGGGCAGGTGTTAGATTTTATTAATATAATGCTGAAATTAATTATGTTGTAAATATGCTGAAAGAAAAAGCTTGCTTAAATGCAGAAACAGAGTTTAGTAATATGTGATCAGCAGTCATACTAAATGACCATGGCTTGGAAAATAAGGAACCTGCTGAATGGACATTTTCCCTTACAGACTTAAAAACAGGATGTATGCAAGAGCAAAAATGTAAAATCTGCTTTTAAAGAATGTGTTTCCTCAAAAATATGTTTTTCTGCATGGAAAACAGGACATGGCACAAGAACAGATGTTTTTATACAAAGATTCAAATAAAATACAGGATGTTCACACTGTCAGAAAAGCTGATCTCTTACAATGTGTTTCCTCAAAAATATGTTTTTCTGCATGGAAAACAGGATATGCTTATCAGCATTGGCACAAGAACAGATGTTCTTATACAAAGATCCAAATAGAATACAGGACAATGTGTTTCCTCAAAAACATGTTTTTCTGCATGGACAACAGGACACTGTTACAGGATGTTCACACTGTCAGAAAAGATGGTCTCTTACAAGACATTGTTAAACAAGGAAGCTTAGTATTGTTTCTACAGGATGAGCAATTCTCCAAAATAGAATATCAAGAGGAAATGTATATGTTTATGCATGACTAAAACTGTATATAAAGAGCTGTATAAATCCAGTTATGTTAGAGGTATGGTAGGGACTCATTTGTCCTAAGGTAAATGTTATATCTCTCACATCATCTGTACTATATGAGAAGTAAAGTTGGAACAGTACTTTTAAGCTGCAACGTTGTTCCGTTTGGTTTATTATAAAAAGTTATTTGTTACTGCTCTCTAAAGTTGATGCTGCAAAGTATATTCTCTCATCAGTGTATATTCTGCAAGTTTCTGTATGCAACAGACTGTGAATGCAAATATAACCAGACTTTGAATTTTAGCAGAATCCAGCCAGCAAGACTGAGTGTCTTAAGAACACTTCAAATCCATCACACCAAGCAGTAAGCAGCTCAATGTAATTTTTCAGCAGGTGCTGGGAATGTCCTGGTTTACTGATGGGGGTGACAGGAGGGTGAAGGTTTCACTGAACTTGTCTGCTAGCAGGTTGGCTATATCTATGGCGTTTGTGTATGTGGTATTCTTGACCACCAGTTCAGAGCAGATTTGGGAGTTACCTTTGAGATTGCGGACATATGCAAAGAAGGCCTAGTGATTGTCCTTAGTGGATGTGGCCAATTTGGATTAGAGGATTTCACCAGTGACCTTATTTGCTTGTTAAGACAAAAGAGATATTGTTTCCAACTTGGCACCAGCTTCTTCTTGGTCCTGGATAGCAATTATTTCCTTTTAGTATAGAGTCTGTTTATTGCTGCTGTCCACCAGACAGGTTTACTCTTCCTTGAGGAAGATGATTTGGTCCTGTCAGGTATTGCTGAGTCCATGCAGCTATATAGGTGCTAATATAGTTTTTTTGGTATAGGCTTGGACATTAATACTTGTTCTAACTGAAGGGATGGTGGCTGGGAAGCTGCTTATACCTGCTCTCAGGAGGTTGTAGTCAGCTTAGAAATGTTTTTTTGTTCGACCAAGACAAGGGGGAGGGGGGGGCTCAGGGGAGATGGTGACTTTGAAAGTGATTGCTTTATGGTCCGATTTTACCAAGGAGGATGACACTGTAGGGGTGCTATAGTGACTACTCATGTTGGTTACTACCTGGTCCAGCATATTTTCATCTCTGTGGGGGAGTCGACCAGCTGATCCAATACACTGGCATTGATGGAGTCAAGAAATCTCTGGACATTCATGTTTGAGCTTGAATAGGTCTTCCACTCTGTGGTTGGGTACTTAAAGTCACCCAAGGTCAGGGTATAAGGTTGAATCTTGATGGATTCAAGTAAGTCCAGATAGGTGGAGTGAGCCTCCTGAGTCATGGTTGGGGGTCTGTAGCTAGCGATGATTCGAATAGGTGTTTTGTCAACAATTAACTGCACCTGGAGTGTTTCCTGTGTGTCATACTGTTTGTCCAGCCTGGAGGTGTGTATGTCTTTGATAAATATTGAAACTCCACCTCCTTTGGCTTTGTAGCCCTCTGTTTGGGGTCTGAAATTGTGGTAGGACAAGTAACCTGTTAAGGCTAGTCTGCTCTCCGCAGCTTTGAACCAGGTTTCAGTGACTGCACAAATATCAGCATCTTCCAGGGTGAGAAATGCTTGCAAGTAGTGCAGTTTCATGTTAAGACTCCTAGCATTTAGCAGCATGACCTTTAAATTTAATTTAGAAGAATTTTTCATGTTGTTAATTTTGTCCTCATGACTTTGCCTAAGAAAAGGCATTAATGGGGAGTAATGGGGAGTAATGGGGAGGCAACAGCCTTTACCAGAAACCTGAAGCCCAGGGGAGACAGAGGAAGGCCATCCCTGACAAAGCATCGTGGTCTGTCAATCATGTACTCCCAGGTTGTCAGGTACTGGATCTCCCTGGAATGACACCAGAAGCTAAGCCAGTTGTTAAAGTCAATCATTTTCTGTTTGTACTGAGGTATCATTCTAGGTGATGGTAGGACCTGCCTGGGACATATATTCAGTGAGCGAATCATGTCTCTCTTTATATAGTCCAGAGAGCTATGTATCAAGTCATTCACACCAACATGGACTATGACACAGTCATAACAGTACCTGTTGTTGAGAGACTTGAGTGTTTGAGTGATATGGCGGATTCTAGCACCTGACAAGCAACTTACTGTGACTTTTCCCTTGTCTAGCCTGGTGAGGGGCACATCTGTGTGTCTCACGATAGACTCCTATGACTAGTATGTTGGGTTTGTGGCTGGCCTTAGAAGGTCTGACACACAGACATGTGTACTATGTGTGATGCTTGGTGTGATGGGTTGTGATGTGTGTGTGCTTTTGCCTCAGAGGTCTCTTTTGTTTAGGTATGTTTTTGTTGAGAACCTCCACATATGTAGGAATGTACTGTACATGGGTGGTATTAGAGGTTTGTGCAGACAACCTTCTCACTGCCAGACATATTGGCTTGTGATTGAGACAGCAAGGATTCTAGCTTCTTAATGTAATTGCATCTCTCACATATTGTGTTCCTAGGTGGTAGAAGAATAGGGATGTCCATGTACATGAGGTAGTAGCTACACTGTCTCAGGATGCCCATATCAACAAGACTAGCAGGAGAAACCACAGGAAATTGTCCATCCATGGTTGTCAAAATCTGTGGAAGAGAGGTAAAATATGGTAGAGTGGAAACTACCAGAATAGAGTACCTATAGGTGTGTGTAGGGTTGGATAAAATCACATTAGTTGCAAGGGAGGGTGTCAGTTACACAGGGGTGCTGGTAAGGGAAGAAAATGCTACTGGGATACCTCACAATGGGTTAAAACAGCACAGCAGCAGTGCACAATGAGCAAACAAGTGCAACACCTGCAAACACAGGGTTTAAATACCAGAAAAGATGAAAGAATCTAGAAGCTCGAATTACTAGCCAATCCTGCTAGCCCATGCTCTTTCAACCAATCATTTGTGCTAGAGAAAGTCAGGCAGCCCTGTCACTCTCACTATACCAGCATAACATGGCTGCCAGAAACACAGGAAACTCACCAAGCAAAACAACCAGGCGTGGATAACAGCAGGCCTCTGTCCAGGCTATGCTACCTGACTGGAAAATTGAAACCTCACAAAAATACACAGAAATGCACAGCTAGAGCACTCACAAACAGAAAATACAACTCTCAGTATGAAAAAGCAGTTTACAATTAAGTAATTCAATAATAATTCAGTTACAGTAATGAAACACTATCTAGCAATGATAATGCAATTAAAACAGTATAAAACAGTACAAAAATGCAGTAAAACAGTACAAAAAGCTTTATAACAGTGCACAATGTGGTAGATTAGCTGTATAACTTTAGCTGCACAACTATAAGCAATTAGAAGTGTAATTCAATGAAATAAATGTAATAAAAATGTATTCTGTTCTTGGAGCCTCAGGGAATTTCGGCTTTGTCACAGTGATGAAACACCACTCCTCAGCCTGGTAAAAACATCATCTCTTTGGGGAAAAGCAAAACAATAAGCTGCATATGAAAAGAAAATCTTGCCTCACCCATTTTTGTTTCTAAGATCTGGCATGCATTCGCACATACAGCCTCTATGCAACAAATTTATTGAATATGCATTAGTCATATTACCTCTTGATTTAGGATTGGTTACTGTAACTTTAGTGGGGTATTATGTTTCTATTTTATTACACTTTTATTACCCTTTGTTCTTTATTTAACTCAGCACTGTTGTACATTTCTTGTTTTCTGATGAAGTTCCAGGATATTTAAAGAATGAAAGCTCTAAAAACCACCAGTTCATGTGTTGTATTTTTTGTCCATATGCCTTAGATGTTTTTTTTAAGTGTAACATTCTTTATTTACTGTTGTTGTATGTTACTTTTACCTAGAACTTGCTTCCAACAAACAGCAAAAATTAGTTTAACTAAAAACAGAAGGTTTAGAGGATACTACAGACTATGCTTAAGTAAAAATTAAAAGGACATCAATTATTTTGTTGTTCATATCATAATGCTGTCTTTCTACACCAAAGGTGAGTGGGCTACCTGTTGTGCCACTGCCCCAATGTTTCTCATCTCCCCACAGGATTGGTCCGGATTCAGCCATCTTGTCCACCCAAAGACCATAACACTGAGGATGTCAAGAATGAGGAGCAGCCAGACAAAACTGGCTTCCTGGAGTGAGAAGAAAATGAAATGGAGGTATATCCCTCCAGCTGCAATCGAAGTTAACACCACCAATAGCAATCATATGTTGAGGTTATGGTGGCCATTTTGGATTTTGAGTATCAGAGGTATCAATAAGCAGCCGTGGTGCAGCGGTAGCATTGTCGCCTCACAACAAGAGGTTCTCCCATTCGATTCTCGGCTGGAGCGCCTTCTGCGTGGAGTCTGCATGTCCTCTCCGCGGTCAAGTGGCATTCGAAAGACATGCGTGAATGGGCGTGCCTTCACTGAAGGTTGGGCATTGGGCTGGCACCTCAGTACAGTAAAAATCTACTGATAGTCATTAGCAGACCAGAGTTCCGCTGTGGCGACCCCTAACCAGGAAAAGCTGTAAGAAGAAGTATCAGAGGTAACAAAGAGATTGTAATATAAAAATACTAAAAACAACATGCAACTATCATAATTTCCCAGCTTGCAGCAGGAAAAACAAGTTTTTATTAGAAGATGCCTCCTGTGCTCAGATCAGCTACTTAATGTAGCACCTCTCACACTGACCCACACTTCTATGAGGGTAGCTATCAGATATACAGTGATTGACAGAATGGATAGCACCAGAAATAAGAAATAATAATGATATTAGTATCTGAACCTTGTCCATAAGCAACAGGGATAACAGTACTTGAGGGAAAATGAGACTATGCATCGATTGACAACAACGAGTACATATCCCAACATAGTATCTTATTTATTCACTTTTGGTTACCATGGAGTCGCAGCTTGGTCATGGAAGACCTTTTCAGCAGAGGCCCAGGGAAAAAAGCTCCAAAAACAGGAGAAACTCTCACACACACACACACACACACACACACACACACACACACACACACACACACACACACACACACACACATCTTCTAAAATGGTGTGTCTGTACTACAGTAGATTCCACTGCAGCGACCATGACAGCCTTCATCCCATATACTTATGAAATCTCCTGAAAGAAGTTGATGGCAGTGCGGTCTGCTTCCATCACATCTCTGACATCCCACTCTGGCCCACTAATGAAGGAGTCTGAGTTTTCACCAATGACACAGGAGAGGGATGTTCACTTGGAATAAAAATGGAAACACTCAATATTTCCAGATGCACACCTTTCTGCAACAAGCACAATTTCCCTAAGAGTACACAGGGAACACAGTCACCCTGGGGTCTGGATTATCTCCCTGTCTCTCCCCAGGTCCCTAATATGTCTGCCTACTGGCACAGCTGCAAATTCAAGTCATCAGCCATGTGTCCAAGCCAAGTCCTCCACCGCTCTCTATGTGAAACCATTGCTTTGTGTCCCTGCTCCAAGTAGCTGACACACACAGATTTTGAGATTTGATTTTTACACACACACACACACACACACACACCTGGGAAAGGTTGGCACATATTTACCCACTGTGCCCCCTTCTGCCCAGACTATAAGTTAGTTATCCCTGCCACCAGACACTACAAAGACAGCTATCTAAGGCTCTTGCAAGGGTACCCATTTGTTTGTTTGTTTGTGTCTTTCGGCTTTTCCCGGTTAGGGGTCGCCACAGTGGAACTCCGGTCCACTAATGATTGTCAGTAGAGTTTTATGTACTGGACGAAGGAACGAATGGTACCCATTTGTACTGAGTGAAATTAATATTAATACAAATGGTAATGTTGACCAAACAGACAAGCTTCAGGAGTGGCCCCAGTGTCACCAATAGATATAAGCACTCTCAAAGATTAAAATATACTCTAAAGGACCAGCCACATTGAAAAGTTTAATATATTAAATTATAAAATAATACAAGAATACGAAATGATGAAATATCCATTTACAGTAAACACCAGAGTTTCATTTACAGGAAATATTAAAAATAACACAGCTGGAAAGATTCACACAATTACAGAAAAACAATACTTAACTATTTTCACTATATTTTCCTAACTGGTCTACAGAAATACACCTACTTACTTAACAGAGCAAGGCGAGATGAAATAGGTGAGGTATCCTTATATGTCAGGTTCCAAGAAACAGATTGCACTGAGACTTCAGTCTCACCTAATATTGAAACATTATTTCTGTACAGAATGACGTCACATGCATCTTTTCATCTGATGTATAGTTCACAAGCAACCCCCCCCCCCAGGCTAGAAGCTATCAGGATTTATTTCATATGTGTCAATAATACACACACACAGAGCCTTACTGAGACCTGCTGCAACTCCTGGAATCCTGGAAGTCATACAAACCATAAACTACTTCCACTCTTTTTACAGGAGCTAATAAACCATATTTTATACAGGCACTGTGTCTCTAGTTTTGGTTCATAACTGTGAGATAACATATTTATAGCCTAGGCCCAGTAAATTAATGTCTTACTATCTCTCAAAGTCAGGTGGATTGAGGTTAACCTCTTCTCTTACAATATTCTCTATTATAATATATACATTTAATTCAGTTACAGTATAGTCCCATTGTTGGCACATTTTTAACAGAAGCAGCTTTACAAATGCATTTTTCAACACACACACACACATCTGTACAAATCAGCTAGCTACAGACCCCCAACTCAGAATGCCCATTTCACCTATCTGGACTTACTTGAATCAATCAAGATTCAACCCTCTACCCTGATCCTTGGTGATTTTAACTACTCGTCTATAGAGTAGAAGACCTATTCTAGCCCAAACACGAATGCCCAGAGATTCCTCAACTTCTTCAATGCCAATGCATTGGATAAGCTGGTCAACACCCCCATGAGAGGTGAAAATAACCTAGACCTGGTACTAACCAACATGAGTAGCCACTTTAGCACCCCTACACTGTCCTCCTCTTTGGTAAGATCTAACCATAACGTGATCACTTTTAAAGTCATCATCTTCCCTGACCCCCCCCCCCTTTCCAGGGACAAACAAAAAAAATTTTTCCAAAGCTGACTACCACCTCCTGAAAGCAGGTATAAACAGCTTCACTGCCACTGTCCCTTCAGTTGGAACTAGCACTGATGTCCAAGCCTACACCAAAAAGTGATATGAGCACTTACATTGCTGCATGGACTTAGCAATACCTGACAGGACCAAATCATCTTCCTCAAGGAAGAGTAAACCCATCTGTTGGACAGCAGCAATAAAAAGCTCTATAATAAAAGGAAAAAATTGCTGTCCCAGACCAAGAAGAAGCAGGCACCAAGTTGGAAGCAATCTCTCCTTTGTCTGAACAAGCAAATAAGTCACTTAGAGAGGGGTGAGGACAACAATAACATCTTGTGAAGCCGATTAGACCAGATTATATGTGTCCAGTGGACACGTGTGTGAAATGGACAACTATGTATGTAGCGGGATTTGTTTTGGGAACAGATTGCCTTTATTTTTCTATAAGGTGAGAGTGGGATGTTTGGGAAGGAGAGTTGGTATGCTTGGGGAGGATAGGTCAGGTAGGATGACAGACAAGACAGCATACAGGGATGGTATATGACACATGTGGGGTGGAAACACCTTGGATGGGGAGGTGTGTGGAAGTCACAAGGCCGTCAGCCCCCAAATGGAAACAGTAAGACTGATGTCCCCACTCATGGGTAGTCACCACTGCAGCTTCACGGCCCCAAAGGTGGCTGTGCTGGGGGCAGAGTAGGAGGGGCAGGCTTACCCTCAGATTGTACCACACATCCCCAAAGCTGGTGTACCTGGTCTCAAAACTCCTTGCCAAGCTTCCTATGCACCATGGGCCTGATGTGATGGTGGCTGATGGGTTCCTGTCCGCCCCTGCTCCCAGGGTGGGGGGGTGAGCCTTTTCCCCTGCAGCAGTTCCACCTGAAGATGGTGCAAGGCCAACATTCAGGGAGGTCCTGGGCCGGGCCACAAACATGCTGGTACCTGGTATTATGGCCAGCTGAGGTGGGGCAGGTGGGTCCACTGGGACCTGCCTTCCCATATGGGCTATGGTGTTGCAGTTTTAAAACAGATATGGGTTAGTAATAGTCAACAGCAGTCAGGATTACCTACAACTGCATGCATAGATATTTCCATTACCCCCAGACATTAGATTTTGAACAGTTGCAGAGCAAGGAGAACACATGCATATATACTGCATGACATATGTACAAAGGGTGGCAGAATTGTGACTGGAGCTATGAACACCAGCCCAATATTGGCATGGTGCTGTGATAACCTCAGACATGTACTGTTGCACCACTGCTTTTTTTGACATATGTCCAATCAGGGATATGAAGTCAGTGACTCTCATGGCTGTCACCACGTAGTGCCTGCAATCCTAACAGTATGCTTCTGCAATTCTCAGAAAGGTGTTCTGTGAGTAACACAAGAAGCAAAAGGTTCCACACATTGACCAGTCTGCAGGTGACCATACAGATGGGGGTTTCTTCACAAACATTGCACTGTCATGACAGTTATTACAACATGCATACTAGCCTTGACCACACACAAACTTTTTAACCAACATTACTCCAAATGATGAATAGCAACACTTACATTCTGTAGTCATGTCTGGCACATCCCCCTCCTGTCTGTTGGCCTTTTTCCATAGTGTATGTTGTTTGAGGTAAATCCCAAAACCATCTGTGATGATGTTTGCCAAACACTGTCTTTAGGTTCCACTCACAGTGACTTCCACGGCCCAACACCAACATGATGTTCCTAGATATTGTAGTGCATTTCCATGCAATTGGCTATGGGAATGTTACCACAGCTATTTCACATTCAATCAGTTAGAGGAGGACTGCAATTGGTGCAGAGGCCATCAGCTGATCATGACCATCACTTACAAAACATAAGCTGCTGTCCAAGCAAAGCAGGTGTACATCTCCACGCCCAGCAGAGAGGGTGTGGGAGGGACAGACAGAGACAAAGTACATCAGGGAATGGGTGGGAGAGTAAAACATAAGCAGGTTTGTGTCACGCACCTACCAGTACAGGGTTTTAAACCCCTGACTGACTAAACATTTCTATCACATGTGCATGCAGTTATTGCATGCACCACATAGCTTACATGCCAGTGAGCTGTCCAACCGTATACATGGTGGTGAGTGACATCTGCAACAGTGATATAGTACGGATACGGTAGGTGTAACATGTGTCTGTCCACATGAGCAAGTGTCAGGGTCAACACTGCCACACTCTCTAAGGGGCTCATACACATTGCCACAGTTTGCTGGGTCAGGTATGCACTTCCTAACTAGTTAGTTTAGCTCAATACAGTAATGCACAGGTATCACATGAGATTATCCTGAGGTTCTATATGCAAAGGGTATGTGAAGGTGTCTGACATCAGGCAGCATGCTTCAGTATGCCAATGGTAGTTGTACTGGGTGTAAATGTGTTTGGGAGCATCATAAACCACACACACCAATACAGGGTGCCAGTACTGACATGCATGTGTGCATTGCTTCATGGGTGTGTAGTGATTGGCTGTGCCAGAGGGCTGTACAAGGCTAGATGATGGGTATACCTTGGCATCAGGCCATGTGACAATGGTCTGCAGTGTGGCTCAGGGGTGTGGTGTCTGGAATGCCCCACACAGGTGGATATTGTATTCACCATCTAGTCACCTGGGTTACTCTTGTGTGTGGCCACTGCTGTGCAATGCTTGCCATGTATGTGTTGTATAGTCCATGACATGGATGGTGTTTGTGATGTGCACACATCCCACATTCATGTACAGTGACATGCTGAAGTGTACCTGGATTGCCAGGCACATGTTGTGTACACAGATTGTTATAATCTGATGTGCCAATCCTGACCTCTCATGGCAGGACCTGCTAATGAACAATAGGTTGCCCTGCACTTACATTGATAGCATGGTACAGGTATTCCCTGGTGTCAATGGCATCTGTCCATGCAGGGCATATGTGTAAGGCATGGTATGTCTTTTGTGGATCACATTTTATGGCACCGCAGATGTTGCAGCATGCAGTGGGGAACATAGTGAAGGTGCACTGACTGAAATTATGTGCCTATTGTACTGCTGGGCAGGGTGTCATGCCCTCTGTAGACCACCGCAATCACACCATTCTTAGTATCTGTGAACAATATGCAGGGTACTACCAACATAGCAGTAGTTTTCTAGGCTAGTGTGTTTGTGTATGAGTCATGGGTTCAGTGTACTCTGGGTAATACTAGGGTTGCTTACTTTGTTCACCAGGCCTTGTATCACATGTAGGGGTATGGATTGGCACCCTAGCCTCTCAGTTGATTGACATCTGTTATCCTTGTACGGTGGACATTGTGACATTTAATATGGCCACCATATAGGAAAATAAAAAAAATGCTTGTAAATGAGTCCTGTTGTTACACACTCACAGCCATCTCCACACAGGATATGAATGACAAACACACCGAGTTGCCATATCTGGGAATGAAACTCCTATCTAACTAGTTTATTACACTGCAGCATTACACAGTTATAGCACGTGCTACGGTATTACCAGGCTATTCTTTCCCCAAATGTGTATTTCACAGTTGATGACATCAGCACACTACAAAGAACGCCAATGGAGGTTGTAGTGCCTGTGAATGGTCTCAAAAGCATTGCTTCCTACACTGATACAGGAACACACACATCCACACTTGCCGTGTTTGGAGATAGAATTCCTATCTGACTAGTTTATCACACTACAGCTTTACGCAGTTATAGCGTGCACTACAGAGATTACCGGGCTACTCCTTCCCCAAAGGTGTATTTCACAGTTGATGACATCAGCACACTTGACAAAGAAGGCCAATGGAGGTTGTAGTGCCTGTGAATGGTCTCAAAAGCATTGCTTCCTACACTTATACAGGAACACACAAATCTTCACTTGCCGTGTTTGGGGATAGGACTCCTACCTGACTAATTTATCATACTACAACATTACACAATTATAGCACACGCTACAGTGATTACTGGGCTACTCTTTCCCCAAAGGTGTATTTCACAGTTGATGACATCAGCAGACTTGCCAAAGTAGGGCAATGGAGGTTGTAGTGGCTGTGAATGGTTTCAAAAACATTGCTCACTACACTGATAAAGGAACACACACTTGCCATGGCTAGGATTAGAACACCCACCTAACTAGTTTATCACACTACAACATTATACAGTTATAGAACACGCCACAGACATTAATGGGCTAATTTTTCCCCAAAGGTGTATTCCAAAGTGAATGATATCACCAGCCTTGTCATAGTAGGGCTATAGGAAGGCCAGTGTGTGTGCATGGGCCATAACCCATTCATCTACAGTTAGACACACCACAGTCAGGCACATGCTGGATTAAATTTCACCGGTATGTGTATAAAATGCTAGATGACTACTGGCTTCTACAGTCATGTTGCACAGCTAGCACTTGCAACAGACAGTCTGTAATGCAGAGGGGTACCAGTGGTCACTTTCTACTGTGAGTGACATTTTCACATCCTGTGGTTGTAGCCATTTGGCTGTGTGCTGGGTGGGACAGGCCTCATGATGGCAGGCTCTTTGTCACTGTCACTATCTTCCACACACCTCTGTTTGTCTACTTTTGGCATATTATTGTGTGTTGTCCTTGAATGTATGTGTGTATTCCTATCCAATGTGTGTGCAGAGCATGACTGGTGCATACTGAGGAGTGTATGCAGTAACATCTGCAACTGTCAGATATGTATAGTCCACTGTTGTTGGCAGACATGGGCTTCTTTTGTTTAAGTGTGTGAGCATGCCCAGTATGCCCTTCTGCATTGAATGTGTGGATCCATTCTAGATAGTTTGTACTCCATTGCAGACCTTTGTGTTCTACACTTATGGGTAGCAAACTGTTTCAGCAGGATATCTGTTGCTCATTTGGCAATATGGGGCCAAACTGTGCAGGGGATAGTGTGTACCATAGGTGATTGTGTCTGTGCTGCTTCTGCTACATGGTACTGGTGTTAGCAGAGATATTCAGACATGTGTACTGTTATACACTGTGATGCTTTATGTCCTCAAGTACTGTCAGGTGGACAATTTTGCTCACAGTGATATACTGGGGAACACAGGTTGAATGCAACTGTGTCCAATATTGCGGTCAGATACCTACATATTCATGGAAGGTTATGGCATTCTGGGGGATGACCTGCAGACACTTGCTGCTGGATCTGTGTATCCAGTTCAGCACCTTGATACCATGCTGGTAGAGGTTCCTATACTTGTACATCCATTGACATGACAGCATGGCCTTATCTTGCTGTGGCAATACTTCACAGCTGTACAGATCCACACATGTTACCCAGTGGCCGGGCTCATAAGTTAGTGAACTGTCCCTATTGTGGTGTATGGGCAGGTTTGTAGCCACCCATTATTGTGTTTGCAGCTAGGGATAGTTTGTGAACAAGGCTTTGTTTTTTGGACATTACATATTTCATGCTGTCCATGCTCCCACCCCCACCCCTTGATTATTCTATCCTCATCCATACATTATGCATACATTTGCTGATACTTGCCCTATAGTTATCACCTCATCACAGCGGTGTTTTGGTGTTGGTCCACAGTTCATGCAGTGGGACATGGTGGGCATGTTACTGTGGTTTGTCGACATGGCCTTGCATATGGCTTGTGTGGAGTGTGTTATGTTGTTATTTGAGTGTCATTTACATAACATACATTGGAAGGATGGGTGGGACACAGGCCTTGGCAGATGCCTGTAGGCCATTTCGTGGTGATGCAGGCCAGCTGTAGCAGGTCATTGCATTCTGTCAGTACTACATTCCCAGACTGCCATACAGTATATTCCCCTGGGGTGACAGGGTAGGTGTGCTAGGTGATCATGCCAGTACTTTCTATTGGTATTGATCAGGTGGTGTGTATGATGGCAGGGTGCTACTTACAACTAGAGACACACCAGCATGGGACACCTGCACTGCATGCTGCATTCTTTTGCTATTGCCATACACTTGTGGGGGTCATATTGTACTCCTCCCAACAGCAGGGATATGATTAGAGAGGTACCTGTAGTTGGTGTTTGGGTGATCTGGGTGCATGTGTGCTATGGACACTACTTGAATCCGACTCACAGAAATGCATGGGGCATTCCAGTCATGCTGGCTTGTGCAAGGACATCAGCCATTTCCCAATACATCAGTCCTATCACCTTTGTGATCTGCAAGTGCTCAGCCAGATGACATTAGCATTCCCTACTACAAGGCTAGATACCGAGATGCATACCTGTATGTACAGTTCCAAGGGTGTGTCCATTTCACACTTACACACTATACACTGTATGCCTGGGGTACCTTTCCCTGTGTACTGCTTGTATATCTGGCCCAACAGTCATGCCATGTCCATCTTCCCGATGGTGACACATATTACCACCATACATTTACAATTGCTTACTGCTAGTATGTGAAGAAACCAATTTAAACCAGAACCAAGATTAATGAACAGACCAAGAAATCAAGAGCCACAGCCTAGAAGCAGAATCAGCAGCCAGTTGTAATAAAACAATTCTTTTAATGTCACGAACCGTCACAGCAAATGGAACAAGCGCTTTCGCTCAGGAAATCCTGAGCTTTATCAAGTTACAGTTTGCAATTGAAAGAAGTATCTTATATACTTTAAGGCGGTGTCTAAAACTAACCAGCCTTATTGATTAATTAATATTTAAAAGAGACACTACCTTCCAATATATGGAAGCTTAGTATGTCGTAAAAATTAAAACATGAGTTAATACTGTTATGTGCATTACTAAAAACATGCAAAAACATACAAAATGCTGGATAAAATGTTGCAATAATTCCACTTCAGTTTAAGATGTGATAAAATCCTTAAAATGTTATCAAAAGTCTATTATGTTCCTCCACCTGTTTTGTGCTAGCAAAAAATGAGCCAGAAAAACAACCATCCCCTAACGACTATAATAAATAGTATTTTCTGGCTCATTTTTTGTTAGCACAAAACAGGTGGAGGAACATAATAGACTTTTGATAACTTTTGAAGGATTTTTATCATATCTTAAACTGAAGTGGAATTATTGCAACATTTTATCCAGCATTTTGTATGTTTTTGCATGTTTTTAGTAATGCACATAACAGTATTATCTCATGTTTTAATTTTTACGACATACTAAGCTTCCATATATTGGAAGGTAGTGTCTCTTTTATATATTAATTAATCAATAAGGCTGGTTAGTTTTAGACACCGCCTTAAAGTATATAAGATACTTCTTTCAATTGCAAACTGTAACTTGATAAAGCTCAGGATTTCCTGAGCGAAAGCGCTTGTTCCATTTGCTGTGACGGTTCGTGACATTAAAGGAATTGTTTTATTACAACTGGCTGCTGATTCTGCTTCTAGGCTGTGGCTCTTGATTCCTTACTGCTAGTATGTGTTATACTGGCTGTAATTGTCTTTGGCACTGTGGTTGTGAGGACTTGGCCCTGTCATCGTCACTTGTGGGCAATGGCCACCAGGTCACAACTCAACATGCATACATACTGACCACTCTCACACAATACGTAACACACACCAAACTAACACATGCATACCTGCATATTGTACAAATGCTACAATCTAACCTGCTACCTTGGCCAGCTCAGGTCATCTGTGCTCCACTGGTATTATACCTACACATACATGTTACTACATGTCTACATCATAAGGTGGGGGGGAGAGCTCACCTGAATGTTACTACATTTCTTCATAGGATTGGGAGGCATACCTGACTGTTACTACATTTCTACACAGGATTGGGGGGGGGGCTATCTGACTGTTACTACATTTCTACATAGGACTACATTTCTGCATAGGATTGAGGGGGAGCACACCTGATTGTTTCTAAATTTTGACACAGGATTGGGGGGGTCACACCTGACACTTGTACACATTTGCTATGACTGTACTGGTATGTCAGGTACTCCAGTTCATTCTGTATCCTAACCTATCATGCTGACTAGAGGCATATCAGTGTACTACAGCTCTTTGGTCTGGTTGACCTACATATCAGTTTCTGACTTCCTACCCTTCTGAACTAACATCCCACTGCCTGACTTGTTGTAGTCTATCTGTGTAGGTCTGGGTGGGATGTCCTCCATAGCCATCAATCAGAGGCCTTAGCACTGCCTTTTTTTGTGTTTGTCTACAGCTGTCCTGCTGGTTGACACTGTTGTTGGGTATGTGAGCCTCCCTGACTGGCATGTGTGTGTCATCTGGACACCCATGTATCCCAGCACATTTCCTGCAGTGGGTTTTGGCACCTTGTCCAGCACTGGCTACTGTGGTAACACCAGTATTTGTTACAGATCTCATGCTGCCACTAGAGGTGTCTACTATCTGCTGCTATCCCATTCAGCCACTCGATCCCCTTGCATGATCACATACCATAGATACAAGTAACTATGCATACTACTCCATTTGGCGATTGGTAGGAAGAGGGACTTTTCTTGTGGCTGTGCCAGTATTGAGGATGGTGGTGGAGGGCTGACTATGTCGGATGCACATAGTACACTCTCTATACATGGTAAAGCACAAGTAGCATCATGTTTGACATCCCTTTTACTGTATGTGTGAGTCAAAGTGAGGTGTCATTCCCTGGGTCCCTACTGTGTCAGTGTATGTGCTATGTGTTGCCTCTTTGCCAAGTCCAAAGCATACTGGGCATGCCTCCTTCTGCATACTGGGGCAGGCTCAGGTTGTTCCTCCTCCAAGTCACTATGTGCCTGTGCAGGCCTTGGCAATGTTGGGGGGCTGTGTGGCCCTGCCATGTGCTGTTCCGCTGCAGCTGTTTCCGCAGGATCATATTGTGTAGCATGGCACATACCATGACAATTTGGGTACATGTAGCTGGTGAGTACTGCAAGGCTCCACCAGACGCATCCTAGCACTGGAACTGTGACTTGAGCATTCCAAACATATGCTCTATTATGATTCTTGTCTGTGCGTGTGCCTCATTATGGAGCTGTTGTTCAGGTGTGTTTGCTTTTCTGATGAGTGTCATCAGCCACGGCTCCAGTGCGTAACCAGCATCCCCCACCAGCTGACTGACAGGGATGTCCCCATTGGCAAATTTCTGGTACAGCTGCATCAGATGCCAGATGTGGGAGTCATGATAGCTTCCAGGGCAGCCAGCACACACATTCATTATAATGCCCTGGGCATCGCACATGACCTGGAAGTTGAAGGAAGGGAAGCCCTTGCAGTTGATTGTAGGTCCTACCCTGCTCACCAGGTGGTGCTTTGATGCATATGTGCATGCAATCTATAGCACCCACTACCTCAGGGTATTCTGCTATTCAGTGGAAGAGATGCATATTTCTGGCTAACACCTCAACGCTGGTGGGGAAGAATATGTGCTCACTGGCATGTGCTGACATGGCATCCAGGAACTGGTGGAATACCCTGGATGCTGATGCTTGTGAGATCCCCATGATATCCCCAGTTGGTCTTTGGAAGGTACCTGTGGCTAGTATTTTTAGACCTAGACATACCTTGGTATCCACTGGGATGGGTTCCCCTCTGTTGGTTCTGTGTGTGAGGGGTGGCCAGCACAACTCAACAATTTGCTGTAGAAGGTCCCTGTCCACTCTATAGTGCTCCACTATCTCCAGCTCATGTAGCCCCTGGTAGGTTGCCCTGGGTCTGAACACTCTTCTCCGTCTCCTTACTGTGGGCTGGTTGACAGCATTCTTATCCTCACCACCCTCAACCTCTTCCACATTTTGATTTATGAGAGCAAATGCAGCCCCTATCACTTTTTTGCTTTCATAAGGTAAAATTTCCCCGCTTGTATACACTGTTGGTGTAGAGTATATGGGAAAAAACAGAGATGAAGGTGTTTGCATAGTTTATATTGGTGTTCTGTGCTGGGCTGGGCTGCTGCATGTGTAATTGGCTGATTCTGATACATTTCACCCACCAGCTATGCTAGTTCTCCTTGGTTACCTTCTTACTGCTGGTTTCCCTTCCTATTGGCTTCCTGTTTAAGCCCGGGGGCTGCACAAATACAGTGCTCAGATGTGAATGGAGCTGCTAATTCCTGTGTTTTTTTTTACACCTGGTGCTTACCATGCACACATGTGTAAGCACTGTAAGCACCTTTTACAAGATTTTGGCTCATCCTACCCTGTGTACACATTGGTTTTCTTGGTGTAAGATAAGACAGCCCTAGACACACCCTCTGCCTTAGCTTTGCTTAGCTGAGAGCAAACCTGGGCCATAGGGCTCCAATAAGCTTACACCTTACATGACACACACCCCCTGTGAAGTCATCTAGCTCAAAGGCTTAATCCATGGTTTAATGCTCCTACACGCTTGGGTGCAAGATAAACCTGCAGGGAAATATGTGATTCACTATCAGACTCGTAAGCAGCAACAATCAGAACCTTGACTCCTAGAGTTTGGTGCACAATCTTCTTTATTTCGAATAAAACTGGACCACAACGAAAACAGTAAAAACAGTTATGAACAGCAGTACTATTCCATGTTAGGGCATCATCAGAGTACAAAATATATTAGCATAGAACGTCCCTTAAATACAAATACTTTAATTACATAATTAGGTCAATCAACACTCATTAACAAAGGTTTGTTCTGCGTTGGCAGTGAATGCGAAATGCAGTTAAAATAAAATAAATCAAATTGAACTGCTAGTAAAAACGATAACCAAGAGTTTTAACCCATGTGTCACTTAGTTATAAAATTTTAAAAAATTTTTTGTTCATACTACAAATCCTCACACTAACGTAAACATATTATATAAATTTGTTTTTATATCACAAAACAATTTTAAATAAATTGTGTAGTTGTGAATTGATGTAATGAACATGGTTACAAATGATGTTAATTATTAAATATAATAAATATATATATAATAAATATTAAATAATGAATGTTAAATATGCTAAGTGAACCTTATTGTTAAAATTTTATTTTTGTTTTATATTTATATTAATATTGCATTCAATTTTAAATAAATTTTGTTTTAATGGTGTTTAACAAAAATAAATTAAATAGTAATACATTAACATAGTAACATGTACCAAATTTATTAAATACAGTGAATATGTAAATAAAATAGATAAAACATGTTAAAAATGGGAATAAGGAAATTATTTGGCTAATTTGTAACAAATAGTTTTGATGATTAAAGAAATATGTAAATACATATTGTACATTTAGATAGTAAATCTCTAGTTACGTAACTATTTTAATGTGTTTGTATGATAATTGTACAAATGGATGAAATAGCTATGTGGAACATATGTATATAGAAAAAATGTATACAATGTATGTAAGGAAAATATGTAAAACATTGTAAATGTGTGGTTGACTACTAAATAATTTGTGATTTTAACTTCAATATACTTGTAATGGAGACTTGATCGTTAATACCAGGCCACTTATTGGCGTTTAATCTTAGTTGCCAAATACATTCTTTTGCTTCCAAAAGGGTCTTAGTGTCGCCCCCATTGTACAACTTGAATTGTGGTATTCTATCTATAACAAAAAATAAAAACTTTTTGAAATTGACACACACCGTACTGTGAATGTATAAGGCACTTGTTTCTTTCTTTATCCTAATGTCACTGGTGTGTTCAATAAGTTTTCTGTGTGTTTTTCCTATATAGAAGGCCTGACAACTTGTACAAGTAGCAGCATAAACAACCATGCAGGTGTTACAATCACAAATTCCTGGACATCTAATTGTTTTTTCATAGTTGTATATAGATAAATATGGTCCATTGTTGATGAACCTACATGAACGACATCCACCACATTTATACATTTTGGATCTCATGTACATTTCGTTACTTAAGGGTTTCTCAAATAAATTCTTTAAACTTCTCCCCTTACTAAAAGTGCATTTTGGCTTGTTACCAAGAATGTTCCCCAAGTCAACATTGATTTCTGTAATAATGTTCCATGAGTCATACATCACTTTAACTATGTGTTGAGATTTTTCGTTAAAGGGGATGATGAAAGTGTCATGTCCAACATTCCTAGTATTAGATGCATCTTTAGGTGGTAATCCATAGTGTATAATAGGTTTATATAGTGTTATCCTATTACTTTTTACACTGTTACCAATTCTTGATACCAACTCCTCTGGATAAGCTCTAGCGGTGAACATGTTTTTTAGTATGGTAAGTTCCTTTAAAAAGGTCTCTTCGTTACTCACTAATCTTGACAGCCTCACCATCTGGCCCTTAACTAAATTCGTTTTCTGGTGGTTCGGGTGGCTACTGTCAAAATGTAGAAATGAATTGGAGTAGGTTTTTTTCCGATAAATGTTAGATTCTATTTTACCATTTTGAAATGAGATTGTGATATCTAGAAAATTAATCTTTTCGACAGAAGTATGGCTAGTAAATTTCAAAAAACTAGTCGTTAAACCAATATATGTAATAAATTCTTTAAGCTCAATCTCAGACCCCTTCCAAAAGATTAAGATATCGTCAAGAAATCTTAAATAAATCAAAATATTACTCCAATAAATACTAGTAAAAACGTGTTCCTCCTCCCATGCTGCCAGAACCAAATTAGCATAAATAGGGGCACATTTGGCCCCCATTGCAACACCATTTTTTTGTCTGTAATGTTGACTATTAAAATAAATGAAATTATTTTCTAGAACTAATTCCAACATCTGTGTCAACAATCTAATTTCAGAGTTGCTATAACCACTATGTTTGTTGAGACAGATTTCAAACAACTCAAGGCCTTCTTGGTGTGGAATCACACTGAACAAATTAACAACATCGATGGTAACCATACAAAAATCAAATTGACCATTGAAAGAGTTGACAAAGGCACGTATAGAATCCAAGCAGTGCCACGAATCTCTAATAATGTGTGGAAAGTCTGTCAAAACTTTCTTACACTTAAAATCTATATAAGCAGCCAAAGCCTCTGTCTTTGATCCTTTAGCGGAGACTATAGGTCTAAAGGGTGGGTTGTCGAGATGTTTGTGAATTTTTGGAATCCCAAAAATAGAAGGTACTACTGGGAATTCCACTGATAAATAATGATACGTTTGTGCATCAATCATTCCATCCATCAAAAATTCGTAAAGCAGCCAATCAATTTTAGTGTAGGCCTTATCCACATCGTGTCTATTCACCTTAACATAGGTGCTTTCATCATCCAATAATCTGACCATCCTGTCTATATAGTCATAAGTCAACATAATAACTACACCACCTCCTTTGTCTGGTTTCATTATTCTAAACTTGTTAGAACTAGTGAGCTCTTTTAAACAAAAACGTTCTGCTGGAGTTAGATTGTGTATAATACTAGTTTTTTCGTTTATTATCCTTCTTATATGTGTCTCACAAAGTTTTTCAAATATGTGTATAATGAGATTCTGAGGTGGTATAAACGTACTATGACGTTTAAGTGTGAGTCCTCCATCCAATGTAATTGAATTGGAATCGTGAAAAAAAAACTTTAAATTCAATAACCTGGTGTATGTTTTTAAATTAATCAGGACTTCACCAATGTCTAACTTGAAGGTCGGCACAAATGTGAATCCTTTACTAAACAATTTTAAATGTGTAGTGTCAAATGTCTTGTCAGTAAAATTGTACAAATTGAAACCCATGTAGTTAATAACTTCCCTTCCATTACTTAGGTTTGTCGTATCAGTGTTAACACTTGTAGTATTTTGTTGCACAACTCCAACATCTGGATTTACATGTAGTGTTAACAAAGTACCACCTGATATACCGTCAAAGTAATCAACATCCACATTACATTGTGTGTCACATTGTGCTACCATCTGCCCCTTCTGTTGCCTCCATTGTTGTAGTTCCTTTGAACATAATAATTTTGGCTGCCCTGCCTCTCCCTTATCCTCTCTGATCTCCTTAGGGCTGGCTGCTCTAAAAAAACTGACTGTGCCTCATCATTGTTGTCAAAATTGCCTCAATAGCGTGATTCGTGGTCACCATCAGTGTTGAAATCATTAAAATTAGAATGTGAATTAATATTCCCATTTGTGTTAAAATTTGTACTAAAATTCCGACCATTCCCTGCTGTGTTTGTGTTGTGTTGTTGTGATTTCATATTTTTATATTCCCTAAAATGGTTATAAACTCTGTTAGTTTTGTAGTCGTTAGTATCTCTCTCGATTTTTAAGTTTTTAATGTCTAAGCCTTTAGTAATATATCTGTCTAAATCTCTAAAAATATTTTCCATTTTAAACTTGTTGTATTCAAATAAAACATCAGCCTTAATACCTCTATCTAGGTTACACAATTTATCCTTTAAAACATTTAACTTTTCATTGTTATTTCGGATAATGAGCTTTAAAAGCTCAAAACCAGTATTGTCAAAAAGTCCCAGTAATTCTGAAAAAAGTGGTGTACCTTCTGCAAACCCATGGGGCAGCTTGAAAATACGTAGTCCCTTTGGGACTTGTTTTAACTCTAATGAACGTTCCAAAAAGGCGTTATCCATCTGTAGAGATTTGAAAGTTTTTAGTGTCCTTTCAAATTCCTCAAGCCTTGAATTAAGTGTTCCCTGGTTCGGAGCAGTAACAGAACCTGGTCTATTCAAGTTTGGCGCTGTTAGGAACCGATTAAGATCAATATTTCCGTTTGGTGAATTGTTCCTGTGTACATTCACTCTTCGGACCGTCTGGTTATGTTGGTAACTGTTGTTAACGTTTAGAGGTATCTCACCGCCTGACGCTGAGGGCTGGCCGATCGTTGCCTAGCAACTGCATTGTGTACACTAGTGTTTGGAGTTGAGTGTAAAGTGAGAAGCCGCTCCTGTGAGTCTGTGATAATCATTTCCGATTCATTCCCTCCTAAATGTTGCTGCTCGTTTAAAGCTTTAATAAGCTTGTTAGTGATATCTAGGTGCTCCTGTAGCAACCGCTGCATCATGATGACAATTGTTAAAGAATCCAATAGTCAATGCCACAGACTACGTTGAGCCTGTGAATTTTTATAAATGCGAGCAGACTGTGTAGTGCAACAGTATTAGTTCTTCGACTTAGTTTAGTGATCTCAGAATCTTTCAACCCAAGGAAAGATTAATTGCCGTTGCTGATGTCAGTATTGTAATGCAATGTGAGGAAACTTCGTGCAAGTTGTCTTTACCACAATCGGTATACTAGAAAGTTAAGTTCAATTCATATACCACAGCTGACAATTAAGGGTGACTTCACTCGTTCGGTGTATTAATACAACTGAATGCTAATAAAGCACTGGATACTAACCAAATACTTGTTTTCCACCATAGGCTTGTAAATTTGACATTTCTTTGTTAGTAAGTTGCACACGTTGCCTGCAGAAGTAATACTTCCAACCAGGGGAATATATTAAGTTCAACAATTAATACTGTGTTGATATTACTTTATAAAAAATGAATGCAGGCTTACTTAGCAAGTTGCGCACGATAGCACGAACGCTGAAATTCCTTAAAGCTGAATGCAGAGTGTTCAACAAATAGTTCGTTGTAGTGTAGTTGACTGAGTTCAATTAGATTAAAAAGCAGTTTGGACACAGGGACGTTCTTTTAGAGTTGTTTAAGATGCTGTCAAGTCATAAAACTGTAATTCATGTAGCAGTGTTACCAGTCACTTTTAATCCATTAGTTCCGGCACATATCCACATTCTAGGTTCAAACAGGAATCTGACGAAATTAAACTGTAAAACACACTTCCAACCAAGACTAGTAAGCAGCAACAATCAGAACCTTGACTCCTAGAGTTTGGTGCACAATCTTCTTTATTTCGAATAAAACTGGACCACAACGAAAACAGTAAAAACAGTTATGAACAGCAGTACTAAGCGCTTTCACCCTTCCATGTTAGGGCATCATCAGAGTACAAAATATATTAGCATAGAACGTCCCTTAAATACAAATACTTTAATTACATAATTAGGTCAATCAACACTCATTAACAAAGGTTTGTTCTGCGTTGGCAGTGAATGCGAAATGCAGTTAAAATAAAATAAATCAAATTGAACTGCTAGTAAAAACGATAACCAAGAGTTTTAACCCATGTGTCACTTAGTTATAAAATTTTAAAAAATTTTTTGTTCATACTACAAATCCTCACACTAACGTAAACATATTATATAAATTTGTTTTTATATCACAAAACAATTTTAAATAAATTGTGTAGTTGTGAATTGATGTAATGAACATGGTTACAAATGATGTTAATTATTAAATATAATAAATATATATATAATAAATATTAAATAATGAATGTTAAATATACTAAGTGAACCTTATTGTTAAAATTTTATTTTTGTTTTATATTTATATCACTATCAGACTCCTCATTTGCATAGGATTGCCTACTAATGCATAGTTACATGTCACACACGCTGAGTCTTCCCCCTTAGTAACCATTATTCCCTGGCCATGTTGTCTTCTGCCTGCCATTGAGTATATACTGATTTTGGTTAGGAAGCTTATTCCAGTTTTTTTTTTTTATTTTCGGCCCGATTGCATTTGCACGCCACTGCACTATGCTTAAACAGCCAAAATCAGCTAAAAAAATGTAAACATTTTTTTTCTGAACACTTTGGCATGCCAATGGCCATAGGCATGCCTTATACATGATATGCACCCTTTATTTAGAGCTGACATGGCTCAGTTTTGTAGTTTGCAGAAATGTACTCGGTTACTACCCGAGTACATTTCTGCAGCTATACTAGTCATGCACGGACAGCTGCCAGCTTTCTGGATTGCAAATTACCCTCATTTGCATAGTTTTCACCTGCAAATGAGGTAATTTGCATCTCCAAGCTCAGTCCATACAGGATTAGTTTTAGAGATCGTGTGCACGTGCCGGGAGCTCGTTCCTGGATCACACGCTGGTCATATTGCCAGGATTAGCTCTAAAACCAATCCTGCATGGGAGCGGCAGCTTCATGAATCTGGGGGGGTCATATTTACTTGTGATCATGTTCATGTTATGAATGCTATCAACCGTTATAGAGACCATGCCCAGTAATGGCAATATATCATTTGAAATGCAACTGAGATGTCGACATTAACTAGCAGTTTCTGAAGTCACTGTGGAGCATTTATACAGACACTGATTGGCTCAGTAGACTAAGTCTTACTGTCATGTTTCTCACCTAAAGTGGAAATTGAAAATACATAGATTTCATTCCAGTTCATTTCTGTGTACACAAGACAATACATGTGAGATCTGAATTCAGTGCCGATTCCCTGCCATTTTTCCTGATATTTTTGAGAAAAGATGGCAGACAATGGTGAAGGCAATGTTGTATTTAGAGCACAGAGGTGGTGTGAGGAAGATTCTAAGAGTTTTATTGGACTCCTCATTAAATGTTACAGCCCAGTGTTGCTGCAAGAAACTATACCAGGCCCCAGGATAAGGCTGAGGCTTGGAACAGCTTGGCCAAGCCTGTCACCAGTGCATCTGGCATTCCACTCGTGGGTCAGTAGTGCGGTCACCATTATAGTAACTTGAAAAGGTGGAAGCAGGAACTCCCTCACTGATAGGAGGAATGTTATCAGACATACAATCCTCATCAGCTGAGTAAGTGTAGTGGCCCATTACCAGACAATACAATACCATGGCTTACCAACACAAACACTAAGATTTTTTTGTCTGCTCTGTGTAGCTTATACAGAGATTGAAGGAAATAAGGATGCATATCAGGAGAGACTACAACACCTCAGGAAAGGCACTGGGTAAGTATGGCGCAGATATGACTGATAGCCACATCATAATATCAGTGCTTGTAAAAAGTTTTTTATATACGAGTCCATAATTGCTTGACAGAGTAATACGTGAGCTTGCATACTCTGTATATGTAAACTGTACATACCTACACAGGTAGTTCTTGTAACATTGCATTAGACAATGTTTTAGTAAATGTAGATATATGTGGGTTTAAATCCAAGCAGCAGCAGTAATTATTCAATATTAGTGAATATTTATTATTCTGCAGTCACTAACATAGAATAAAATCTTTCTCATCTCACATAGATATTTTATGTGCTGCATTGCATAAAACAGATGTCTAATAGCTACACTATTTGTATAATGTGTATAGTGTTGAGGAGGCTAAGGTTTACTTTAACACACCTGTATGCATACCTCCAAAATGTCCAGATTTTCACAGAATGGCTAGATTTTGACTCATATTTTGTCTGTTCCTCATAAATGTCTGATTTGAGGACATATTAGTGAGGATGGAAGTCACTAAAGAACGATATACCCTTTATGTTGTGACTACCGATGTTTCTCAAATTCTTTGTACAAATACAGTGCTCCTTTATTATTCCTCCAGAGTCCTACCCTCTTTTTGCTCTCTTTTTTTCATCACAGTCCTATCTACCCCATTTCACACATTTAGTCTGTTCAAAATATAGATTTACACATCGCAGGCATGGCCAAAATGGCAGCTAAACCAAACTCTCTATTTCAGTTCTCAGCATTTCCTCTGCACCAGGCATTGTGCAGCAATACTAAGTGATGGAAAGTCATGTGTCATGCCTTGTGGCAAAAGTGATGAATATACCTTCAGCCACTTTAATATGGTGCCCCTTGTGCTACTCTACTCAGACCTGCTGTGTAACAACAATAGCACTGTTTGGATACAGTTATTCCTATATGAATAACAGGTTCCAAGGTTTAAGGTACACTATACTGGATGTTTCAATTCTCATTACTGTTATGGAGTCTGAGGTACACAAATTCCCTTTCTTCACACTTTTCTCAATGTCTCATCAAGTGTGTGAGTTTTATTAACTGAAATATGACTTC
This sequence comes from Protopterus annectens, assembly GCF_019279795.1. NCBI lineage: Eukaryota > Metazoa > Chordata > Ceratodontiformes > Protopteridae > Protopterus > Protopterus annectens. The sequence continues at coordinate 1,658,693,369 of NC_056732.1, forward strand.
ATTTGTTGTGTGCTCAGATAATGCTCAGGTCTAGAGAATGTTGAGGAATATGGACAGGGGGTTAGCCAATGTGGTATATAATGCTGGATTCAAAGTTTTTTTTTCTCTTAAAATTTTACCTTGTGAAATTCTGTTCTGGATAGATATGTTACCCCCACTAGTAGCCAGCTTATTCCTTAATTAGTCTACCACTGCCCCACCCTTGCCTGCTTCCTATTTTAACCACTTTACCATGATCAGCCTGACAAAAGCTGTAATGATGACACACAAAACATTAATGTAAATCATGCAAACACACACAGACACATGCAAGCAGAAATGGCTCAGAAGAATATATGTCTAATTGCCTGTACTGTTCCATTACATGACATTTGGCATCAGGTACCACAGACCACTGCCACTTACCATTATAAGTTAAAAACTTGAAAACTAACTATGCATACAATAATACTTTGCCATCAGCCAATCAAATGAGCTTGCCAGCAGAACACTTTGGTAACCGATTGTAACAGAATGAAAGTAATATCAGTAGCTTGTATTACGTCTGTACGGATTATCGGATTTTTGTAGTGAAGATATGAGGAGTCCACAGTGAGGCCATCTAGTTACTCCATAATGTAAAACAATGTTTGCACTGAAACACGTTACCCTTCCAAGTGTGTTCCAATAAACTGGTACATGTGGGCACATACTTGCACAGTAGTGTCAGTGAGTGCAGTGTATATGTTTTGGGTGCACAGCTTGTACCTACCTTGCACACTGTATGCACATCACAAAGAACTGACAGTGATCCACAAAACAACAGAAACATTTCATACAATAGTCTTGAGATTAACAGTCAGGAATGTATGGATGGCATTTCACTGGTTAACATCATCAGCTGTCATATAACTGCTCAATGCACCTTAATGTGACACACAAACATTATTATTCACATCACAGCAATTTATGAGAATTAAGTGATGCATGAATTACTGCTGCAATGAGTTGTGGGTTGTGATCAACACACTGCTGTTTTGTCTGTCTGTATGTTACACCACATTGGCTATTCACACAAACATATCTCATGTAAAGTATGACTATATTCTGTCTGAGACTTGGAATAAAACTTCTCCTGTGGTGTCAGCAGTTACTACAGTGTTCTCTAGATTGTGGACTTAGATAGGCAGGTGTTCAAATCCAACAACAATTAAAAAGTGAGCAGATGTGTGTGTTTATGAGACTATAGTGACAGATAGGACTGACTTATCAAACACATCTGTTGTGAACACTTCCATGCAGGGAAATATTTACACAATGAAAGGGTCCCTTCAACAATTTTAGACTGAACATCTCCTTTGCAGACAATAATGATGTCATTCCTTTGCATGTGCACTGCATAGCTCTCAACTGTACAATTTCTTACAGAATGTCCAGATTTATGTCTGTTATATTTGGTCTCTTCTTTATTAAAGTTTGGTTTTCTGGCAAATCATTGCCGAGTTATTGAGGATTGAAATCAGAAAATAATGGCAGACATTTGAGTTTCCAGCTTCACTCACTTTGGAAAATTCATGCTAATCAAAATATGTTAGTCTGTCAACTTTCTAAGTTGTAAGAGCAATATTTATTCATTTACTTGTTTGTTTGTTTGACATTTGTTGACTGGGATCGTCTGACTGGGTTGAAGCCCTTTTTCAGAGGAGGCCCTGGGAGAAAAGCTCCAAAGTAGAATTATATATGATTACGTTACAGTATATGTATAATACAACAAGGTTGTCTACAAATGCATTTACAAAAATGAAGGCAAAACAGACATATACAATTATAGTTAAACCAGGTAGTCATAGAAGTGACACATACTTGAGGGATAGTAGACAGTGGACAGATCAGCCAGTTAGTAGTAATAGTAGTATTCTATGGGGAGTGTTAGTAGGAATGGGTACTGAGACTGTACAGCATAGGCAGAATAGATAAAAGATGTTAAGTTCATAGTAGAAGTTCAGGACTGATAAGTGATGAAGGCAGTAGTCAGGAGGTTGCTATTATAGAAAGTGGTTAGGTTGGAGAAGATGTTGTGGAGTAGAAGAAAGGAAATGGTATTGGGAAGAAGAAGTAGAAATAAGGGAGAGGGCTAATAGATAGGCTTAGGACTGGATTTGGGGAGGTAAGTTACAGGGATATGTCCAGGTGTGGTTTAGGTAATGTTTGAGGGATTTTGTACATTTGGGGTGTGCTTCTTGGGCCAAGGGAAGCTTGTTCCAAAGGATGGTGAGTGAGTAACTGTATATTATCTATCCTGCAGATTTTTTTTGGTTTGTAGATTTGCAATAGACATTGATCAGAGCTCCTAAGGGGGTGGGAAGGGTTATAAAATGAGACAAGTGAGGAAATACTTGGACAGGATGAGCATTTATTGATGATGGAGTGCATGATGAGTAGGTGGGTAAATCTGAGGTGGTTTGGGAACTCTAGCCAGTTGAGTGACCTAAAGGCCTGACAATGATGAGATTTGGATGGCAAATTAGCAGCAGATCTAGCGACTTTGTTATAAGTAGCATCGAGTTTGGAGAGTAGAGAAGACTGAAGGTTAGTAAAGATTTGTGAACTGTAGAAGAGGTTGGGAAGGAGGAAAACATTGGCAAGTGGTATTCTAGAGTCAGAGGTGAGGTATCTTTTGCTTCTATAAAGGAGGCTGAGCTTTGGTGGGGTTTCTTAATACAGTGATGAATGTGTAGGTCAAATTTCAGTTGGTCATCTAAGATTACTCTGAGTAGCTTTGTATGTTTTTTGGGAGAGGCAATAGTGTTGTTAAGAGAAGAGATGTTAAATGAGGATTTAAGGTGGTAGAGAGGTTTTGGGAGGAAGAGTAGGAGTTTTTTGGGGGGGTTAAGTATGATTTTTTTTTTTTGTAAACCAGGTTTCTGTGAGACTAAATGATGGGTGTGTGAGGACGAGCATTTCAGATGGGTTGTCTGGTATGGATATAATTGTGGAGTCATCAGCGTACTGTATGAAGGATGACTGGGGACAGGATTTATGGAGTTCATTGGTGAAAATGTTAAAAAGGAGGGGGTCCAAGACTGGAGCCTTGTGGGACTCCAGTTTTGATCTGTAGAGAGGGGGAGAGAGCAGAGAGCCATTTGACAGATTGATGCCATTCAGAAATGTAGCTGTTAAACCAGGATATAGTTGCAGAGGAAAGGTTGAGTTGGGAGAGTTTAGAGGAGTATAGGGTGGGAGACAGTGTCAAAAGCATTGGTCAGATCTTAGAATGGCCGGAGATGAATTTATTGTTATCTCTGGCTAGGAAAATGGTATTGGAGAAGGAGATGAGAGCAGTGGAGGTGCTGGGATGTGGGCGGAAGCCATATTGGGTAGGGGGGATCAGGTTACTTTGAATGAGGTGGGCCAAGATTTGTTTATGTACACAGTGTTCTAGCATTTTGGAGAAGGGAAAAAGTATGGCAACTGGTCAAAAGTTTGAAAGCTCTGTGGAATTACCACCTTTGTGTATGGGGAACAGTTGATTCAGAGATAGAGTGATTAATTAGGATGGAAACTGGGTATGCTACTGATGTAGCAGCAAGTTTTAGGAAGAGTACTGGCAGGTTGTCAGCCATTGGGGAGCAAGGTTTGAGTTTAAGGAGGAGTTTTTTAATGTAGCTTGTGGGAATGGGCCTTAGAGAGGGAATGTTCTTAATGGGGAGTTGTGGTTGGTGAGGGGTGTGGATGGTTAGAGGTCTTCATAAGTTTGCTTAGAGTGTCAATGAGGTAAGAATTGAAGATGGATGCAGTTTCAAGGGTTGTGTTGTTGAGGTAGGGGTTGGGTGCTGAAGGATTTCCTGGGTGGAGCATTTGGTTGATAGTTTTCCAGAAATGCTTGGGGTTTCTGGAATGTATAGTCTAGGGTTGATGGTAAACATTCTTTTTGTCATTATTAATGTGTTTCCTAGTGAGATTTCAGAGTCAATTATATCTTTGGCAGTGTGAGGGAGATTTTGTCTTGGACCAACATTTCCAGGCAGAGTCTCTTTTTTTGAATTAGATATCGACTTGCATTGGTGAGCTGGGGGAGATGTGGGACTTGACTCTAATAGTGTGGGGAGGAGCAGGAGAGTTGAGTGTGTTAAGGAAGATGGAGTTAAAGTATGATACAGCATCATTGAGAGGTAATGTGAAGAGAGTGGACCAATCTATTGCTGAGAGAGAATTATTGAAAGTCTCAGGGTTGAAGGTAGTCAGTTTCTGACATTCTTTGAATTTGTGGGGTTTGGGAATGTAGGGGGAGAGTCGGAAGATTTGTACTGGGCAATGGTTTCTGATGGAGTCAGGTAGTGTTTCAGGCTGAATGTAGAGGTTTCGATTAGAAACAAGAATCCAGTCAATGATATAACTGGAACTGGTGGATTTGTTGTGGAATGTTGGGGAGGAGATGAGTTGGGTGTAACCATAAAGGTTAATGCACGTGGTAGGGGAGTTAGCAGTGAGGGTAAGCCAGCTGATATTAACATCTCCTAGTATAATGGTCTCATTAGGGATGTGGTCTGAGATCCAATTTAGAGCTTGCTCTACCAGGAGTATGTTATCACTTGGTTGTATGTAGATGGAAGCTATTGTTACTGTTTTGTTATGGTTGGGTTTAAAGTTGCCTATGAGGAGCTCAGCTGGGTGAAAGGTGGGAGGAGGATTTGGCAGGAGGGTTAAGGTAAGGAGGTCAGAGTACAGGATAGCAACTCCACCTCCTTTCTTATGGGTTCTATCAGGACATAGTATGTTGTAACCTGGGGGGGAGGAATTTGTTAGCATTGTGTGGTTTAAGCCAGGTTTCATTTAAATCTGGTCCTATTTTGGGACCTTTGTCCCGTATTATTTATCACTTTGCCCATATTTCTTGCTCTAAGACAATGAGAGATAAGGTGCTCTGTTTCACACTTTTAGAAAGATTTCTCCTATCCTTGAGTGGCTAATACATAGTTTTCTAGACATAGGATTTAGATAGGCAGGTCATCAAATCCAGCAATGACTAATTAGTGAGAGTATGTGTGAATAAAGTGACAGGTAGGACTGGTCTATCAAACAGGTCTGGTGGGCACATTTACAGTCAGTTGAAACACTTACACTGGAAGAGGGCTCCCTCAAAAATTTCAATTTTAGGTCAAACGTCTGGTTTGTAACACAATGATGATATCATTCATTCAAATGTGTTTTGTCTCACACTTGTTCATAGGTTCAAAGGTTCATACTAGGCTATCTGCCCTAGGGCATTTATAAGCCTAGCTAGAGTGTGTTTGGCTTTCGCCACCCATTTTAAATTAATTTTGCTATGCCCTTTTTCGAGGTTAGTATACTGTGCCTCTGTCTAACAGTGACACAGAAGTGATACCCGGGGTAAACCTATGATCTCCCATCCACTCATCAAGATTCCTCTTGAAGCGAGTCAATGAGGGACTCTGCCTAACCTGGACTGGGATTTTATTCCAGAGTGAAGGGAGCCTCTGGATTATGAATCTGTCCCTTCAGCATGTCCTATTTATTTCAGTGCTGAGGTTCAAGTCTCTCGAGCGCGTAGCTCGATGGGATTTGGATTTTCTGAGGTGCAGCATGTCCATTAATTCCGGGTTGGACATGGCTTTATACATCAGGCACAGATCGCCTCTGAGCAGGCGGCATGCCACTGAGTGGAGTTGGAGTTTCTTTAACCGGGCAGCATATGGCATCTGTTTGAGCCCTTTGATCCTCTTGGTGAGGTACTTTTGGGGTCTTTCCAGTTGCTGCAGGTGTCTGGTAAGGTACATCCCAAAAGGGGCATTGTACTCAATTAGGGGCCTGATGAGGGATGAGTAAAGAGGCACGATGACCTCCCCTGATCTAGATGTGAATCCCTTCATGATTAGGTGGGCTATATAAAATGTTTTTCTAACAACTTTGGCCACGTGGTTGTCAAATGAGAGATTGCTATCAACTTGGGTCCCCAGGTCCCTAATTACTTCTTCTGTACTTAATGGATTACCACCTATGTGGTAATTTGTGGGCACTTTGTTTTTGCCAAAGGGGATGACTATACACGTTTTGGCGTTTAGCTTGAGGCCATGGCTCTGGCACCAGTTGTCTGTTTCTATGAGGCCCTTTTGGAGGATGCTTGTGTCTGCTGGAGAGTCGATTATGGCGCCAAGTTTGCAGTCATCTGTGAACTTGTAAGGCTTATCTTTTTGCATGAGCACCTGCTATACAGTTGTATACAGTGTGTACCTAGACCACCAATGTATATGTAATGTATGTGTGCAAAATAATACTGACAGGCAGGACTGGGTTACTCAGCAGATGGCAGTATGGCTGACTCACACTTGTGCAAACACTAACATAGCTAAAGGTTAATGAGCCCTCAAACTACATTTTAATAGATCCAGACACATTCAGAAACAATGCTGTTGTAATCCCCTCAAGTGTGCACTACATAACACTTCAGATATGATTATTTATGTAGTGATAGTGGTTGATATACAGTTGTATGGACTATGCACTCAGAAAGGCAGGTGTTAGAGTCTGCCAAAGTGTAACTATGGAGTGTTTCAGAGAACAGTAACAGACAGGATTGTTTTTCTCCAAGACAACTGATGTTTATAGTTTGACTTATGGAAACAAGTACAATTTAGGAGAGAAAGTCCAAGTTTAGTTCTCCTTTTATTGGAAGTCATAAGCATTTAAACACAATGTGTAGGTTATTCCATCAAGTGTGTTTTGTCTGATAACTGTGATATGAATTCCTCTGTGGCATCATAAGTTATTGCACAGGTGAAGAAGAACTCGAAGAACATTGGAGATGTTCGAATCCAGAGGTGTATGCCTTTAATTATATTCTCTGAGAAACGTATACAGTCATAATTCCTACACTATATCACACAAAATGTACTACTCTCACTATTGCAACATGGATTCCACCCCATCATAGTACCACATTCTTAAGTTTTATCAATACAATCAACACAAAAATAAATGAGGACAGATTAATATTGTATAGAGCCTAGCAAACTCTCCTATCTCATGAAATTTCTTCTAATCTTCCCTCTACTTAGTATCTAAACTCGGCCAGGATACTGTATATCCTTAGTTTCCCATGTGCACCCAAACCACCTGTCCCTCATCTACAAAATCTTCCCATCTCTGCTAGAATCTGTTTTGCACTCATTCCGTGCCCGTATTTTCTTTTTCTTTCTCTATCTCTTGGTGCATGCAAATTATGCTAATGTTTCCTCGTTGCTATTATATTATTGTATTTGCTATTGTTTGTATCAATCTGTAACCTATCATTGTATACATTGTATACAATTTATATATTGTATTTTGTATGTGTAAGAAATGGAGTTTTTCTCCCTGGGCCTTTGCAGAAAGTAGGTCATGTGCTCAGTCAGATTTTTCTGGTACAAAAAAGCAATAAATAAAGAAAATTTTGTTCACAATATAATGGTAACAGGCAAGAATGGCTTATTCAACAGATCTTGACATGAGTCATGCTGTATGGTGATGACAAATAGTGACATAGGACCTGGGTTATGATACTTTTTTTTTTTGGGATAGGCAGTTGATGTTCCTTCAGTAATTGCTGGACTTCCTTATGAGCATGCCCAGTATAATGATGTATTCGGTTGCACAACGTTTAACACAAAGTGCCAGAAGTAATCAATGATGGAGAATGGCTATTTTCACTTGTCATTTTATGGCAAAAATTCAGAAAATTTGTCTTTGGCAGAATTAATCTGCTTTTGTTGTCGCAATGGACGTAATAGCTCATGTGTGAAGGATACCAATATTGTTATAGGTCAGTCTATACTTGTATGCAAATTCTAGCAATTTCCACAGTTCACTTAATATCCAATGTTACTGTTGCATCTCTCTGTGTGCTATATTGTGGTTGTGATCCAGGTATTACGATGTTTTGTACAATTCAGTAGACATTTTTATTTACATGATTCTATAATGCCTTCAGAGCAGTACTTTGTTATACTACATTACATACATACATACATACAAATATTTTAAGAATAGGCAATAATGCCCTTCTAGTCTGAAAACACACACACACACACACACACACACACACACACACACACACACACACACACACACACACACACACAAATTGCTACCTCCAACACCATCACAGCCACAGTAGCAAAAGAGGTGGAACTCGAAAACCAAACATCTTGACATTGTGGTTTCACAGAAAGCCACACTTACATGAAGATACTCAACATTGTCAGGGTTTGTAAACAAACTATTAGATTGCCTTTTGCTTTTGTATGATTTTGATGAGATGTGATAAGCAAAGGATCATATAAAGTAATATATAAACTTGTGAAAAGATTTTGTCATTATATCATCAGTCATTTCAACCAGACTTGCTTAGAATATTTACAGTGTCATTAAAAATATCAGTACTTTAACATCAGTACTTAATCCACTTCATGTTATTTAACAAAACAAGCTTTCACTGTATTTTATTGGAAATTATCTAGATGTTATTGTATGTTATTCTGCACCACTATCAACACTATTTTATGTTGTTGAACATATCAAGCTGTAACAGTGAATTAATATGATATATTGCCAGTGTCAATTTGACTGGTTAGGGCCTAAAAATGTTCTTTGGACAAGTTCACTCACTTGGCCAACAAATAAACAAAGGAACATACCAACACAATAAAAAAAAATGAAAAAACAAACAGATAGAACGTATGCCATTGTTAAGTGGTTCATACATTTTGCATTTCTTTATAGACCAACAAACTATACTTGTGCACTGACCTGTTCCATTTTCTCTTTCTGGTTTTGTTCCTGTAATGAAGGTCTTGGCAAATGAATATGCAATGTGTGTTCTTTTGTCCTTGACCACCCCCTTGTCAGTTCCGAATTGATATTCTAAAACATGCAGACAATAATGGAATATAGTCAGGAAAAACTAGGTGAGACAGACGCACAAATATTTATTAAATTAGTCATAATCTGGAAAATATTTATTAAATTAGTAAGAATTTTTTTATTGTCAGCAGCCAATATGCATGTATATGTCTCCATAAACAAATGGCATTGATATTGACATCTGGCACACATATCAGTCTGCACAAAGCTTAATTCTGAATGCTTATAAATTGTATAAAAAATAATGTGCCAGCAATGTCTTGCATGAGCCATCAAAGAAGCATTAATCATATTGCTCTATGTATGTTCTGTAACATGTTGTATTGATCTTTGTATGTTCTGTAACATCTTCTATTGCTCTTTGTATGTTCTGTAACATGTTGCATTGCTCTTTGTATGTTCTGTAACATGTTGCTCGTTTCAGGTACTTCAGTGCCAGAGCAGGTACTGAGAAAGAGAATGCCCCAGACATCTTGTAGGGGCACTGATCAGTTTACAAGATGTCATTAAGTGACCCCAGCTGTGAGTGTTTATAGACAGCAGGGGAGGGGTCTCACTGGCTGACAAGGGTACTAAACTGCCTTGCTACACCTCTGATGTAACTAATATGCTTGGTGCCAACCATACCTCTCGACCTCTTAGCTCAAGAAATCTGGACAAAGCCTTACATTATGGGGGGACAAAGGCCCAAAAATAGGGACAGATTATAAACAGTGTTATTACAAACTTATAAAATAACTAGAATAACATGGTTTGTGTTAAAATGCATTTTCTGAAGGATATGAAGTCTGAAACTCGTGTATGTCTTATTTAGTAATTTCATTCCTAAGATCATCCAAGTGATTTGCCAGAAAAACATAAACGTTATGAGGAACAGACCAAAGTTTTGAGACAAAAATCTGGACATTCTGCAAAAATCTGTACAGTTGAGAGGTATGCTGCCAACTACCAGGTGTCTAAGGATCATATTCACATGGAATTTTACTGTGACAGGACAAATGACAACTATGTAATAAGATGGGTATATTGCAGTCTAAATGTAAATGTCAAAAGTACAATGTTGAGTACATGTACTTGACTTTCTATACATTACTTAGTAAATTTCCAGGTGGCAAAAACTGTTACTCATGTCAGTATTTCATGGCAATACAGAAGGTGCAGGGTTCACATCTAGACAAGATGACATCTCTGTCAACGTAGAGATCCTTAGTGTCAATATTTTACTTGTATGAGACCACAAAGCTGAGAAAACATCACACTGATTTATGATTTTTTTGGCTTCATTGTTTGTGTGATGGCTGACATTGCACACTGGGGCCTCTCACATAAGGCCCTCAGTAAATGACTGTTCACCTTCTACGGAAAAACTCAAATTTGAATTTTGCACGTACAAAGACTTAGGCAGCCATTGTGCAGATGAGTCTGACAACATCATGCCTTAGTCATCACTTTGGACAGTACTGACTGCAGAAAATACATCTGTTATATAACGTCTTCAGTGGTGCAACATGGTTGTGAAGTGTGTTCAGAATAACAGCACAAGCAGTGCAGATTTTGAGTTTATATTATAGGGAGTTTAACATTGCTGGGCATAAGGCATGTTTTTTTTTCTTTCTGTACTTAAATGAGAACTACACATAGAATTTACAAGGTGAATGTAGCAACACAGTTGTATAGAAAGACTGGTAAACAAGATAAATTCGATCAGTCTCACCTACAGTAATCATACCACTGATTACAGTAAAACCACACTTCTGTGTTCATGATGTTAAAAATGATACGTGTGCAAACGCATGAGGAAGTAAAACTATCAAGATAATGGATTACAGAAATCTGAAGAGCACAGCAATACAGCGTTAAAAACATGTACAACCCTGGATTCAATGGAATACATTTTTCATTGCCCCAAATGTACTTGTACTAATATATGCTGTGTACAATATTATCTGCTGTAAATTCTATATGGCGCCTTATTCAGAATACATTATAACATAAATGCATCCTAACATCAAAGAAAAGTCAGCATTTCTAAAAGTCTTTTTTATTCTTTACATGACAGTATGCAGCAATGTTAGTATGCAGGGATAATTGTAGAACAGGAGCATTTTATGCCCTTTGGCAAAAATTCAGAAAAAAAATACTCATTCACTAAGACTTTGCCATCAATCACACAAATAAGTTTGGTTTCGGTAGACGTCAGTTAGCATTAAAGATATTACAAAAATCAATGCAATGGAAACGTTTCCACAGCACTGTATTTGCCTAAATATATTACTGCATTAAAGGAACAGCTCAAAGTGCAATAGTTACAGGGTTGATAGAAGTAGGTTTAAATCCAGTCCTTTTCAAAGTTAATACTTCAGCTTACACCTTTGGAATGTCATTTCTTCTTTGGCATTAACAGTTAGTGCAGAAAATATGGAAGTTTGTGTTCTTTTTTGTCATGAGTTTGATCCAAGGTGCTATCGCTCACAGCTTTTTTTAACATTTTATATGCCGCCAAGACATTTTGTAGTGCTTAAATAAAATTTACAACACTGCTTGACAATAATATTCTGGAGATTTTCATGTCATATTTACTTGTGACAATGTTCATACTATGAATGCTATCAACCATTACAGAGACCATGCCCAGTGATAACAATATATTATTTGATATGCAAATGAGATGTTGACATTAACCAACAGTTTCTGAAGTCACCTGGACATTTGTCCAAACACTGACTGGCTCACTAGACCAAGTGTTACTATCAGGTTTCTCAACTAAAGGGGAGATTGAAATAATACACATATTTCATACCAGTTCATTTCTGTGCTTTATGTTGCACACAAGATAATACATGTGAGATCTGAATTTAGTGCCAGTTCCCTGCTGTTTTTCCTGATATTTTTGTGAAAAGATGGCAGACAATGGTGAGGGCAGTGTTGTATTTAAAGCACAGAGTTGGTGTGAGAAAGAGTCTAAAATTTTTGTTGGACTCCTCATTAAATGTTACAGCCAAGGGCTGCTGCAAGAAACTATACCAGGCCTCAGGATAAGGCTGAGGCTTGGAATAGCTTGGCCAAGTGTGTTACCTGTGCGACTGGCATCCCACTCATGGGTCAGTAGTACGGTCACCATTATAGTAACTTGAAAAGGTGGAAGCAGGACCTCCTGCACTGATAGGAGGAATGTTATCAGATGTACAACCCTCATCAGCTGAGTAAGTGTAGTGGCCCATTACCAGGCAATACAATATAACTTTACCCCCCTCTCACCCCCTAGAGGGCGCATCTCTATACCAGAAGAATGCAAAGTTCCTGTAATCATGGCTACACAAGTAAAAAACACACTCACCAAAGCCAAGAACACTGCATCCATGGGACCTGACAAAATCCCAGGCTGTGTTCTACATGCACTACAGAACAAACTGGCACCCCACCTTGTGACACCCGTGCCCTGGCTTAGCAATCAAGGAGCCTCAATCCTCACCACTAACACCAGTGAGGGGCTTCTAATATAGGAGGAAAGGATAAAAAATACATACAGTAAAGTGCAATTTCCCTTAAGAGCATACAGAGATCACAGTCAGTCTGGGGCTGGTTGCTTCCTTGCTCTCCAGATCCCCAATAAGACTCCCCACTGCCACAGCTATAGGGTCCAGATCTCAGCCTAGTGGGCAAGCTAAAACCTCCAGCACCCTCTCTGTCCAACCAGTGCTTCATTTCCCTGTCCAAGTAGCTGACATACACACGCACTTTGAGAAGAGTTTATGCAACCACACAGACACTCCTGGGGAAGGCTAGCACAGGCTCTCTAGCTGTGCCCCTTTTTCCCAGACTATACAATAGTTCCAGCTGCCACCACCCACTAATATTTATCAGATACTCAGGCCCTTAAAAGGGTGTCCAATTATTACTGTGCAATATTATTATCCAAGAGTGGCTTTGTACAATTTTACCAAAGGCATGCAAGTACTCTTAAGAGTTTAAATTATCTCTACAAAAACAGCCACAGTTAAAAGGATTTAAAAATATTTAATAACAAATAGTAAAAACACAAGACAACACTTTTTACTACACAGTGCTAGTCAAGAGTTCAGAGGTTACAGATAAATACTAAGAATTCAGTATTTCAGTTCTGACATCACAGAAAAACAGTCTAATCATTCTAGTTTCTAGCTATTTCTAAGAGAAAACACAAGTCTAAGATAAACTTACATATAGAGCAAGACAGTGCTGGTGAGATGGACGGTCAAGACAAAAATGCTTAATGCTCTCTGATTCTCTCTGTTTTTAAAATCACATTCCTGGTTCACATTACATCATTCTTCACAATTCCCTGGGTACCCAGGCTAACAGAAACTACATTTACATTTTTCACTTCTGCACAGAAACCAGAGCAATAAAGGACATCTATGCATGCAAATTCTGACCATTAACTCTGGCCTTAAAACAATAGGAGGATGCCTCACTCTAGACTTACTGGATCTGAATTTTAACATCAAAGTGTCACAACATGCTTTACTTGGTCAGTAGAGTGCACTGTTGTTACATTTGTTACCAGTTCCACATGTAACACTATTTTTTCCATTTAAGACAACAAGCCTGTGGTTTACATTAATATTTACAGATGACAGAATTTTCTACAAAATTCTATCTGGCTAGGCTGGCAGCCTTCATCTATCTTCACCCAATCTTCACATATCTCCCCCCTGGAGAACTCAAGCTAGTTTTTCAAGTGACCCTTGAGAAACACTGCTTGAAGGAGTTAGGTCTATCTGAGTATACCTTACCCCATTCCCTGTCTTGAGAGCCCATCTGCATTGGCATTGCTAATCCCATTGCAGTGCTGCATGGACATATCATATGCTTGCAACCTCAGGCTCCATCTTAGCAACTTGGCATTTTGCTGGCTGGCTCTGTTTAACCATGTTAGGGGGTTGTGATCTGTCATGACAGTGAATTTTCTTCCATACAGATAAGGCTGAAGTTTCTGCAGTACCCACACTATGGCTAGACATTCCTTTTCTACAGCTGCATAGCATTCCTCCCTGGGTTGGAGCCTACAACTGAGATAAACCACTGGGTGCTCTTTTCCCTCTGAAGAAATCTGGCTAAGTACAGCCTCCACCCCATGGTTCGAAGCATCCACCTGTACAACAAATTATTTGCTGTAATCTGGACTGGCTAACACAGGGGGTCCTCCCAAAGCTTCTTTAAGCTTCTGGAATGCCTGCTCACATGCTGGGATCCACACTACCTTATCTGGCCTGTTCTTCCTTGTCAGGTCTGTGAGGGGAGCAGCTATGGTACTACAACTGGGGACAAACTTTTTGTAGTAACCTGCTGTCCCTAAAAATGCCCTCACCTGCTTTTTCGTAACAGGTGCAGGCCATACCTGAATGGCTTCGACTTTGACAGGTTCTAGCCTTATCCTACCACTCCCCACTCTATGTCCTAGGTGGAAGACCTCTGCCATACCCTCCTGACATTTGCTCGGCTTTATGGTCAACCCTGCCCTCTGTAGTCTGCCCAGCACCTCCCTGACATGCTGAAGGTGCTCTGGCCAGGAATGGCTGTAGATGGTAATATCATCTAGGTAAGCAAGGGCAAACCCTCCTGCTCCTGCTAAGATATAATCTACCAGCCTCTGGAAAGTCGCTGGGGCATTCTTCATCCCAAAGGGCATGTTTATGAACTCATACAAGCCAAATGGAGTCACAAAGGCTGACTTCCCTCTAGCACTGGGAGTCAAGGGCACCTGCCAGTAACCCTTGGTAAGATTGATAGTTGTAAAATACTTAGCCCCACCCAGCTGCTCTAGGGCCTCATCTGTCCTAGGCATGAGGTAAGCATCTGACTCTGTGTGACTATTTAATTTCCTGTAGTTCACACAGAACCTGGTGCTGCCATCCCTCTTTGACACCAGCACCACTGGGGAGGCCCAGAGACTGTTGGACTCTTGAATCACCCCTAGTTCCATCATCTCCTGTATCTCCTCCCTCAGAGTTTGTTTGACTGTCTCAGGCACTCTATAAGGGAACTGCCTAATAGGCCTTTGGGGGTACTGTATCCCCCTGGTGCTGCCCCAGGTGAGTCACCCCGGTTTCCCAGTGAGCATGTTCCTAAATTACTGCAGCACTGCTCGGATTTCTCAATTCTGGGTAAGAGATAGCTGCTGGGACATTGCTACCCCTTCCACTGAGGCGTCAGCCCAAGCCTCACTGAGGAGATCAGTTACCAGATCTCCCTCAGACGCCTCCTGCAATACACTGCAAATGCTCAGCACAAGGGCCTCCCTATCATGGTAAGGTTTCATCATGTTAACATGGTACAATTTATGCCCCTGCCTTCTGCCTAGCAGTTCCACCATATAGTTAACATCACTTACCTTTCTTACCACCTTGTAGGGTCCCACCAAAGCTGCTTGCAGCTTGTTGGGTCTGACAGGAATGAGAACCATCACCTGCTCCCCCACAGCATACCCTCTAGCTTGAGCATTCCTGTCATATCACACCTCTTTCTGTTGTTGGGCTTCTTCCAGGTTCTCCTGGGCCAAGGCCGTGTATTCCCTGAGCCTTGTCCTGAGGTTTAGCACATATGCCACAACAGACTCCTTGTGAGACTCACACTCACCTTCTCACTCATCTCAAATTAAATCTAGAGGTCCCCTCACCCTATGCCCATGCAGCAACTCAAAGGGTGAAAACCTGTGGATTCCTGGGGAACCTCTCTGTAAGCAAACAATATATGGGGCAAATATTTGTCCCACTCCCTCTTAAACTGATCTGCAAATGCCCGTAGCATGTACTTGATTGTAGAGTTTAACATTTCAACATGACTATTAGTCTGGGAATGGTAGGGGGTGGTTTTCATGTGCTTTACCCCACAGGAGTTCCACAGACAAGCCAGCAGGTTTGACATAAAATTGGCACCTCTGTCAGTCAGTATTTCTTTTGCGAAACCTACCCTGCTGAAAATCTCTAACAAAGCATTTGCCAACTTCTCTGCCTCAATGGAGGATGAATCCACTGCCTCAGGATATTGTGTAGCATAATCCACAAAGATACACTTTTTCCCCTTGGAACTTTGGTTACTCAGAGGACCCACAATATCCATAGCTACCCTCTGAAATGGCTCCTTAATCACAGGCAAAAGCATCAAAGTAGCTCTCACCTTGTCTCCTGCCTTGCCTTCCTTTTGGCACTACTCACAGGTCCTGCAGTGCCCTGTTACATCTCTGGAAATTCCAGGCCAATAGAAGTTCTGCATAATATGTCTCTTTGTACGTTTTGTGCCCATATGACCTGCAAAGTGAATATCATGGGCTATGGCTAGAAGCACCAGATGGTAGGCTCTAGGCACTACCAACTGCTGTACTCTCTCACCTTCTAGCCCTCCCTCAGGGGTCCATTCTCTGTTGTCCCAGTATATAGATTCCCCCTTTCCTTGAGAATCAGGTGCCTCCCTAGCTACCTGCCTCAGGCCTTGAAATGTAGGGTCTGAGAGCTGAGTGTCTCAACTCTCTCCTTGTAACCCTTCTCAGCTCCCCTTCCACAGGAAGTCTGGCATCCTCTGACAGTGGTGCCTCACTGTCAGCCTGGGTACTACTACTCACCTCTACCTTTGCAGTCACTCTGTCCAAGGGACCATCAGTACCCACAAGCAGCTGTGGCTCACCTTCAGTCTCACTGTTACAGGGTAAATCCCTCCCTGAAGTAACCACCTCACCAGTCCTGGCTGCAAGTATGCAGTCTGTCTGGGTCTTCCCAGGCTACCAGACTTACCTGCTTGTCTCCAAGCCTGACTGCTGGAACTGCAAAAGCACAGGGTACTAAACTATCAAAATCATTTCCTATCAGGACATCTGCAGGGATATCCTCAAACACACCTACTTGCTGGCCTCCTTTTCCACCCTCCCAGTCAAGGTGAACCCTAGCCAAAGGTATTTGGAATGGGATCCCTCCTAAAGCCCTGATTGGAGTAAACTGCCCAGGCAAGTAGTGTTCCTCTGTAACTATTGCAGACTTTACAATGGTTATATCAGAGGCTGTGTCTCTCTTGGCAATGGCCTCTTTGCCATTCACTACAATAGGATATAACCTCTGGTGGTAGTGTGGTACCCTTGTTGTCCCAAGACAAACTACTATTGGCATTTTGTCTTTCCCACTTACTGGCTCCTTTTGTTCCCCACCTTGCCTCCATGGGCACCTGTTTGCCACATGGCCCCACTGGTTGCAGTGAAAACATTTAACCTTAGCTCCTGGACATGTACCTGGACTAGTGGCTTCCCCTGCTACTGGCAGATTCTGTTGGGGCAGTCTGTGCTGCCCACCATGCATTTCTTTAGACCCATGAGCAGTACTGGTGGTTCCTTTCATGTGCAGGGCTGCTCTGCTCACCAGCTATAGGTTTCCCTTCTTCCCCAACTCATCTGAAGCACCACATTGTCTATCAGCTAACCAGATCCTCATGTCCTCAGGCAAAGTGCTAACGGCTTGCTCTCTCACCAAAAGGTCTGCCAGCCTTTCAAAAGAGGTGACCTGACATCCACTCACCCACCTATGAAAATAAGTGCTCACTGAGCACTAATATTTATCAGCTCAGTTCAGCAACATATTCACACACACTTTTATCTGCCTTCCATCTATGCTCATGAAACTTTTTCCTATACGTTTCAGGTGTTAGCTTAAACAATTCTGCCAAGTGATTTTTAACAGCAGTATAATAAAAACATGCAATGTCAGACATTTTTGACAAAACAGTTAAAGCTTTACCATGGAGTAAGGGGGTCAGGAACCGTACCCAGAGCCTTTGGTCAACACCATACTGTTTGCATACCCTCTCAAACATATGAATGAAAGTATCAAAATTATCCACCTCTTTAAACTGCGGAAGAAATTTACTGACCTTTTGTGCTTCTGGGGTCTGGTTACTCCCTTCCCCATTACCTCCATGACTCTGGCGAAGAGGCAGCATTTTCCTCTCATGCTTCTTCTGCTGCTCCTTTTCCTCAGCTTCCAGGCATAGCAGTTCCGCATTCTCCTCAGCCTGTAGACTCCCTAGTCATGCAGCTGCTTCTATTTCCAAATGCCTGGCCTCCAACTCAAGTCTCTTTAGCTGCAGATGGATTTTTAAGTCCTCTGCAGAAAGGTTGAGCTATCCATTCTCTGAGGGTAGTATATCTCCACTGCCAGTGTGATTGTCCTTCTGGCTGCTGTTTTCTGATGCAGCTGTAACCAAGGCTGCAATCAGGTCTGCCTTAGTCAGGTTTCTATGCACCAGTCCCCTAGCCTAGAACATCTCAGCCAGCTGGCTCCTTGTTAGCTTTCCATACTCCTCTCCTGACATGGTGCCTGCTCACCCTGACTAACTAAGCTAACAAAAGAAATAAAACAATTGTGATCTGAACTCAGTATTCACTGCATGGCTTATGTAGAGTACAAAACACCTTCAGAGGTCATTGTACACAAGCTACAGGAATTCACTCTACCCACACCACTACAATTCAATTAGTATTTGCTAACCAATTAATATGTAGTGTGGATATCCCACCACTGCCAAACAATTAATATGTGACACCTGTGCCCTGGCCCGGCAATCAAGCAGCCTCAATCCTCACCACTAACACCAGTGAGGGGAGTCTCATATAGGTGGAAAGGTTAACAAATACACACAGCAAAGTGCAATTTCCCTTAAGAGCAGACAGAGATCACAGTCAGTTTGGGGCTGGTCACTCCTTTGCTCTCCAGGTCCACAATAAGACTCCCCACTGACACAGTTATAGGGTCCAGATCTCAGCCTAGTGGGCAAGATAAAACCTCCAGCACCCTCTCTGTCCAACCAGTGCTTCGTGTCCCTGCTCAAGTAGCTGACACACACACACACACACACACACACACACACACACACACACACACACACACACACACACACACACACACTTTGAGAAGAGTTTATACAACCACACAAACACTCCTGGGGAAGGCTGACACAGGCTCTCCAGCTGTGCCCCTTTTTCCCAAACTATATGGTAGTACCAGCTGCCACTACCCACTAATATTTATCAGCTACTCAAAGGCCCTTAAAAGGGTGTCTATTACTGTGCAATACTATTATCTAATTGGTTGTATAGCCCAGGTCTAAATCTATTAGAGTGGCTTTGTACAATTTTAGCAAAGGCATGCAAGTACTCTTAAGAGCTTAAATTATCTCTACAAAAACAGCCACAGTTGAAAGGGTTTAAAAATAATTTAATAACAAATAGTAAAAACACAAGACAATACTTTTTACTACACAGTGCTAGTCAAGAGTTCAGAGAGAGGTTCATAGGTAAGTACTAGGCTATTGGCCCTAGGGCCTATACAAGCCTAGCCAAAGAGGTACTCCGGCTTTCGCCACCCAAGAAAATTATTTTCCTGTGCCCCTGTCAAGCAGAACCACAGAAGTGATTCCCGCGGTGAATTTCCTATTACCCATCCAATCATCAAGATTTTTCTTGAATAGTGTTAATGAGGAGCTCTGTTTGACAAAGATAGGTAGTCTGTTCCAGAGTATGGGAAGTCTCTGGGACAGGAATCTATCCCTCGAGCATGTTCTGTTTATTGTGGTGACAAAGTTTAGGTCCCTAGAGCGTATAGCTTGGAGGGATTAGGATTTCTTTAAGTGAAGCATGTCCAACAGCTCTGGGTTTGACATAGCTTTGTATGTTAGGCAGAGATTGCCTCTGAGTAGGCGATATGCGATGGAGTAAAGCTGGAGTTTTTTGACACAGTCTGCGTAAGGCATCTGTTTGAGGTCAGTAATCCTCTTTGTGAGGTATTTTTGTGGCCTTTCCAGTTGTTGTAGATGTCTTGTGAGGTACATACCAAAAGGGGCACTGTACTCTATAATGAGTCTAATGAGTGATGAGTAGAGGGGAACAATGACCTCTTTTTTTTTGGATGAGAAATCTTTTGTGATGAGGTGTGCCACGTAGAAGGATTTCCTGACCACTGTGGTGATGTGATTATCAAAGGAGAGACTACTGTCCACCTGTGTCCCAAGGTCTCTTATCACACTTTTGGTGTTAAGTAGACTACTGCCTGTGTGGTAGTTCATGGGTACATAGTTTTTACCAAAGAGGATGACAATGCGCTTTTTGGCATTGAGCTTGAGACCATGTCTTTGACACCAGGCATCTGTCTCAATGAGGCTCTTTTGTAGGATGTCCACATTGTTAGGAGGTTCAATTATGGCTCCTAGTTTGCAGTCATTTGCGAATTTAGTTAGCCAAAGAACTTCTGTGTTAGCCTGTACTTCAGAGAAGTAGATACCAAACAGGAGAGGACCCAGGACTGAACCCTCTATTACTCCACTTGTCACTGGTCTGAAGTCTGATTTGGAGTCTGCTACTTTCACGGTGTGGGTTCTGTCAGTAAGCCAGTTGGCAACCCATCTAGTGACATAGGGATTTATACCTAGTTTAGTGAGTTTATCTATAATTCCAGAGTGGGGGGTGTTGTTGAATGCCTTGGCAAGATCTAGATAGGCTGGGTGAACCACCTTACCCTCATCTATGGCTTTGGTGACTACTTCAAAGAAGTCTATCAGATTTAGGAGACATGATATTCCTTTTACAAACCCAAACTGTGTGGGGTCCAGAGTTTGTAGATCTCCAATGTCTTTGTTTATGAGTTCCATGATGATACGTTCCATGGCCTTGCAGATGACGCTCGTCAGGCTAATGGGGCGGTAGTTACTGGGGTCTGTTGTGCCCCCCCCCCTTTATGGAGTGGGATAACTGTCATGGTGTGCCATTCAATGGGCACAAAGCCTGAGGTGAGGCTATGATTGAACATGGTACTTAGGTGGGGTGCCAGTTCATTCTGTAGTTCATGTAGAAGGCAGCCTGGGATGTTGTCAGGTCCCATGGATGCTGTGTTCTTGGCTTTGGAGAGTGAAGTTTTTACCTGTGCAGCTGTGATTACAGGAACTTTGCATTCTTCCAGTATAAAAATGGGCCCTTTAGGGGGTGAGAGGGTGGTAATGTTAGCACTGAACCTATCTGCCAGGATGTTGGCAATATCAGTTGGTTCTGTATATTTAGTGTCATTGTGCTGTAACTCAGAGCAGATCTGAATGTTGCCATTGAGATTTTTGACATAGCTATAGAATGCTTTGTGGTTGTCTTTAGAATCAGTGGCAATTTTGTTTTCATAACTAGTTTTGGAGGATTTTATGAGGGATCTCAGCTTCTTACTAAGGCTGACCAGGGAGTTCCTCCAATCATGGGATTTTACTCTTTTTTGCAACAGTTTCTTTCTTCTGTTGTAGAGTTTGTTTATGGCAGAAGACCACCAGATTGGCTTCCTTTTTTGGAGGTTAGCATCTTGGTTCTGTTAGGGATAGCATGATCCATGCACTCGTGTAAGTGCTTATAAAGTGCATTTGTGTAGGATTCAGCAGTCGTATCTCTATTGTCCATCTGCATGGGTGTCGTGAAGTTTGCCACTTCTGTCTTAAGAAGCATGAAGTTGGTTTTGGAGAACTTTTTTACGGTTGTTTTCCTAATGGGGGTGGGAGTGGGATGTGGATGTCTAGGGTGATTAGCTTGTGGTCAGATCTGACCAACGAGGAGCTGACCTCTGGTGTGGAACACTGGTCACCCATGTTGGTGATGACCAGGTCTAGGATATTGCTGCCCCTGGTGGGGGTGTGGATAAGTTGATCCAAAGCATTGGAATTGATGATTTCCAGAAAACGTTGAGCAAAAGAGTTGGTACATGAGTAGTTTTCCCAGTTAATGGTAGGGTAGTTGAAATCACCCATTATTAGAGAGTTGGGTTGTACCTTAATATTTTCCAGTGTATCAAGTAAAGAGGAGTGGGAATCCTGGGTCATGATGGGGGGGGTCTGTAGCAAGCTACAATCTGGATTGCGGTTTTGCCCAGAGTTAGTTGAACTTGGATAATCTCGGATGCATTATGCTGAGCAACTTGCTTGGAGGTGTGGATATCCTTAATGAATATGGATACGCCTCCACCTTTAGTGTTTTGGTCCGGGTTTGGTGGCCGAAAGGTGTGGTATGAATTATAGCCTGGTAATGCAGGGATGCTCTCTGGAGCTTTGAACCAGGTCTCTGTCACTGCACAGATGTCAATGTTCTCCATTTTAAGGAGTGCCTCGAGTGAGTGCATTTTGAGGTTTAGACTTCTAGCATTGAGTAGCATTACCCTCAGATTTTGCTTGCTTGTACCTGTTACGGTGGTGAATTTGTCATTTGAATCTTGCCTAAAAAAGGCACTATATGGGTGGCAAGAGCCTTTGCCAGTATCCAGAATCCCAAGGGCAACAGGTGCAGGCCATCTCTGGCAAAGCAGCGTGGTCTGTCGATCATGTCATCCCAGGCAGACAGATACTGGATTCCCTTAGAATGACACCAGAAGCTTAGCCAATTGTTAAAGTCAATCATTTTGTCCTTGTACTGTGGTGTCATTATGGGCGATGGCAGGATGCTACTCAGGGCTAGGGTCATACCGGCCTGGGCTACAAGATAGGAGAGCTCCTCCATGTCTCTTTTCATGTAGTCCAGGGAGGTACGTCTCAGGTCATTCACACCAACATGGACAATGACAGAGTCATATTTGTACTTGTTGTGGAGTGACCTGAGTGCATGCATTATGTGGCGGATCCTGGCACCTGACACACAGCTGACAGTAACTTTTTCCTTGTTTAGCCTGGTGAGTGGAACATCAGTGTGCCTGACTATAGAGTCACCTATGACTAGAGTGTTGGGTACGTTATGCCTTATGGGTTGTAGTTGAGTGGCACAGAGTATGTGGGCTATGTGTCATTTGGGTTATGTTGGGGGGTGGAGGTTGCTTGTATTTCTGCTTTGGAGGTCTCTGTTGTTTGGGCAGATTTGTACTGAGAGCCTCCATGAATGTAGGTGTGTGTTTTGTGGTTCTGTGTGTGTGTTTTGGAGGTGTAGGTTTTAAGGGGCTATGTGATGAGTGTGGTGCGGTGCAAGTGTTTATCTTCTCCTCTTGACTGTCTAGGCCAGTCTTTAGTGAAGAAAGCTTTGCTTCCTGTTTGGCTATATAAGTGCATCTCTTCACAGGTCATAGTGTTGGGTGGTAGGAGGAGAGGGTTGTCTGTGTACATGAGGCAATTGCTGCATTGTCCCAAGATGCCCAGATTCATCAGGTAGACAGGAGAAAACACCGGGAGCTGACCATTAGACGTGCCTGAATAGGTACTTATTTATTAAGTACTAAAAACTGTTTTCCTCTAGACAAGTGAGGAAAGTTGAGTGCTGTAGTAATTTGTAACTTATTCAGTGCTTACAATGAGTTCTGAACAAGTGTTGAGATCAAAGAAACAGATGAGTGCTAAAACTAAAAACCTGGCTAGTTGCAAGGGAAATTTTGAAGAACAGACTTTATGGCGCCAGGAATAGTTTAACCCCAGTTAAGTGGGGCTGGGGGGGGTGCTTAGGAACTCACAAACAGTCCTGGACACAGCAAATCTGTATCTGACCTGCCACAGCAAAGGGGGGAAGCAAGCTTAGAATTTTTTTTCCAGTAAAGTGGAAATGGAGAAAGCTGGAACAGAAGTTAATTCAACGTTAATAATCTGAGTGGGTTGGTCTTCACAAAAGTTCTCTATTAGATTGAGTGAACTAATGACACTAGACTGGGAGGAGTGTCACAGATCAAATATACAGTACAGGCAGGCAACTGCAAAGCCACCAAACATAAGAACACACAACACTAGGGAGGGTGGGTAGGAAAAATTACAGTTCCTAGCTGTAGCCACTAAATGAAAGTTTTAAACAGATCAAGGAGCAGACTCGAGAATGCTTTTAACTGTAACAGACAAAAATGCACAGAAAAGCTCGGATAGAGCACTCACAAACAGAAAATACAACTCTCAGTATGAAAAAGCAGTTTACAGTTAAGTAATACAATATATATGGTCCCTAAAGCATTCACAAAACTAACGGATGGTTTTTGCCAACATAAAGTGAGCTACATTGCTCACAGTTAGCTAAATAAACAACATTCATGATGTCACAGTTAGCCATAACATTTAAAAAATACTTCTTCCCTGTCTGTGGGTGAAAAAACTCATTACCCTCTCTGACATACAGACAGAAATTACAAGTGTCACATTTCTGGTACCCTTTCCCTGTTGCCCATAGCCCAACTTATCAAGATAACACAACAACCTCTTTAGATTTGCCATATTCCTGTAATAAAATTTAGGAGAGGTGACAACAAATGCTTCAATAGATGAATCAGAAGTTAAAATTTGCCAATTCTTTTTAATTGTGTCAGTGACCTTATTTATGCCACTTGAAAAAGTCATACGGACTCTTAAGATGTTGTCCCTTATAACTTGTCTATGTGAGTCCCAGGTGGGAGTCATAAAATAAGGTCTCCCAACACTCTTCCTAAGCTGGCTGGCACCACACATACTGTTAGTTATCTCAGTCCCCTTGTACCCCCTATCCTCAAAATCATCTGGCAGGGTCATGATAAATTCCTCAAAGTCCTGGTCTTTAACATGTAGCCTAGAGGCCCTTAACATGTGTCCCTTCACCACATTCTCAAACACATGGTTAGGATGCATACTACTACTATGGACAAAACTTGGTTTGTAACAATCCTTCCTATAAAGGCTTGTGATAAGTCTATTACTACCAGGCTCCTTCTTCACCATAGTATCCAAATAGGATATCTCAGTATGGGACTTAGTAGCAGTGAACTGCAAAAAGTCTATAGCAGAATGAGGATAGCAGATAAATTCATCTAATTCCACTATGGTGCCAGTCCAAACCATAAAAAGGTCATCCACAAACCATTGGTAAAATTTTATTTGATAACCCAACCATCTCAAACTCACTAGAGAGTTGCATTCCCATACGGCTATAACTGCACTGGTGCAGCTTTTGGCACAAGGTGTACCCATAGCTATGCCATGCTTCTGGTGGTAATATCTATTGTTAAATGTAAAACTGTTATTCTCCAAAACCAGCTCAAGGAGAAATACAACAAGATCAATCTTCCTAGCATCCAAATCACTTCTCATTTCAATCAAATCTTTGACCATTAAAATACCCTGCTGACTAGGTATCACTGTAAACAGTGATGCAACATCAAGTGTTACCAAAAGGTAACTAGATGGAAACACATCATCCTTGGAAAAGTCATACAAATCAAAACGAAATTGCTGTGTATCTTTTAACACAAAAACATGTGTCCAACATTAGACACTTTTATTTTCTCTAAATAAATGGACATAGGTTCAGTGCCCCCCCCCAGCAACTATAGGTCTAAACCGAGTATGGCTCATGTTCTTGTAAATCCTGGGTAGACCCTGAAATAATGGAACAAGATGTAAATCAACTTTTAGGTACCTGTACAAATCATCAGGAATAGCTCCTTCTAGCTTGGCATTATAAAGCAAACCATGAACACTGTTAATAAACCATATAACTCAACCTTAGAAATACATTTATAAGTTTCACTATCGGACAACATAGCATTCAAAATATTATAATAAAATTCATGGTTCACAACAACCACCATGCTCCCCTTGTCAGCAGATTTTATCACAATACTTGCATTCATTCATGAGGGAGCGTCAAACACGCCACTCCTCTGGGGACAAATTAACAAACTTGCTGCCAGTTTTACCTTTCTGTAACACATTATAAATATCAGATTCACACATTCTCAGAAATACTTCTAACGTAGAATTATTGCCAGGAACAAATGTACTAGGCTGACAAAATAAAACAACATCCTTGTCAAAAACAGTCTCACCAAACTATAACTTCAACATAATATTTTGTGCAAACAGTTTCAAATCAAAAATAGCATCCATCACATCACAACCTTAAGATGGAATAAAAGATAAACCTTTACTCAAAATGGACACCTCTGCCTCAAACCAAAGAGGGATGAGTTCAGCTATGACAGTTGAGCAACTGATAGAAGGAAAATTGCTGTTACTTCTGTGGGGCAGGATTTTCTGACTCTGCACAGCCTTTCAAAGCAAGTGGGTCGGGCGACTGCTGTGTTTCTAGGGTTGCCCGCTGTCTGTTTTTTGACCAGACTGTCCAGTTTTCTAACAAATTGTCTGGTTACAAATTTCATTCAAAATTGGACATGTGTGACATCTGGATTTTGTGCCACTGACTGCCACAATTTGTTTTTAGTATACAGCAGGGTGCAGACTGCAGTATTATTTAGCTTGTGTACATTTTTATATCCAAGACATAAAAAAGAACAGCCCTAAATTTAAACGTAACACCGGGTCAAAGGTAAACTGTGCACAGTAAGTGCTGAAGATAAAGCCACCGTTGAGCGCTCCAAGATGATTGATAAACAACTTCGAGAGAACGGAAAGAAAGTGGCCCAGGAGGTCAAGCTGCTACTGCTCAGTAAGGAAGTGCTAACTTTTTATTATCCTGCCCCGTTTTACTTTAATCTTCATGCAGGTAGTGGCTTGCTTCAGACTATTTGTTGAGTCCAGAGGATTGTTACCTGTGTGATTTACAACTTTATCTGTCAGGTCTCACTTCAGTTTGATTTTCTTGCGTCACTCCCCTGACGTGTGTTTCTGTGACTAAGTCATGGTGATTGAACCCCAGTTGTAGACCTGGTGTACTGACACTGTTAAAAGTTGAATTCACAGGAAGCCCTACTGCTGTGCTAGCTTCCTGAGTGGTTATTTTCAGTGGTGAGGGGTGTGTGCCTGTGACGTTGGAGCCATAAACCTCATTTTGATGTATTTGTGCTCGTTAACTGGTGGCATGCGAAGTACAAGTAAAACGGAATTGCTTTTGATATATGAAGTACTCCCTTATATTAGCTGTTTGAGACAGAATCTGGGAAGAATAGTTGACATCCCAGACACTTATAATTTAAGTTTATTTTTTTATTTTATTTAGAGGCTCCTAATTTTTATCCATTTCCTTAGTTGAGAACGATTTTATTTTGAAGGTTGTATGCAAGTGGGTTTGATTGTATAAGTCATACCCCCTCAACTGTCCCTGATTTTTATCTGAAAATCTTACTGTTAATCCCTTCTAAAGCTAATGACTTTTGGAGAAAAGCTGGTAAATTTTCCTTAATGAATAATGACAATGGTTATAGACCTTTTTCTTCAGTAAATGTAGATTAATTCCCATGCTCTATTTTATCAACATTTTAAGTTAATTGTACAAATAAGTATTCCTGATTGTCCCTGATTATTTCTGGATTTGCCCCTGATTTTGTTGATATTTGCCCTCAATTAGTTTGATTTAGAGCTGTGATGCAAGTGTTTAGATACAGGGAAGATTATCTGGAGCATTGTAAAAGATGCTTTGGCTCCCGATGCTCATCTAAATTGTTTTTTATCATATAGTGATTGATGAACATATTGCTTGTTTACAGGTAAGTCGAGAAACTTGGAAGTTTATGTGTGTGTGTCAGGGGTGGGTTTGGGGGAGAGGGTTGATGGAGCAAGTCACTTATGTTTCCTAGTAGCCAAGGTGGTCAAGCTGCTTATTATAGAACAAGCATTTCTTATTTGGATTTGTTAATGTTTAGCAAAACACTCTGCCAGCATTTAATGTATTTGCTGCTAATCTTTCTGTATCCGTTGGAATGCCTTTGAATAATAGGAGAAAGTTTCATTTTGTAAGTTTATGCTGTAGTCAGTAGTGGTAAGAGACAGGCCAGCAGTTTAGATTTGGCATTCATTTAAGCATAGTACTCAAGTAATGAGTTGCTGAGTGATGTCTGAACATTATAAAGCACCAAGTAGGCACACAAACAATGTATTTGAAATTTAAATGGATGCTGTTGTATATTGCATTGTAGAGTTGCACCGTTATTCTTAAAGCCCAGTGTCTGTACTTAATTCAGCGTGGCTGAGCATTGTGAAAGCTGCCTCTTGCTCTTTAACAATTCCAGAATTTTGTTTTTTTCTGTTAACCACTTTTAAGTATTAACCGTGGAAAGCTCATTACAAATTTCATTAAAAACTGGACACGTGTG
The DNA here is from genome assembly GCF_019279795.1 of Protopterus annectens. Taxonomy (NCBI): domain Eukaryota; kingdom Metazoa; phylum Chordata; order Ceratodontiformes; family Protopteridae; genus Protopterus; species Protopterus annectens. The sequence goes on from NC_056732.1 coordinate 1,658,721,283, forward strand.
AAGTCCGGGTTTTGTGCCACTGTGACTGCCACAATTTGTTTTTAGTATACAGCAGGGTGCAGACTGCAGTATTATTTAGCTTGTGTACATTTTTATATCCAAGACATAAAAAAGAGCAGCCCTGTGCAGTGGACATCCACAAAATGAACAGTATCAGAACCATTAGATCCAAGGATTTATTTTGCTTGTGACATAAATAGGCCATGTTGGTGAGACACAAATGTGTCTCAGAGGGTCCCATGCACTGGAACAAGCTTCCCATCCATGTGAAGCAGAGTCCATCCCTAGCCCTATTTAAGCATAACTTTGACCAATAGGTGGGAAATTAGAAATCATTCCTGTTGCCACTCCATTTTTTTCTAGACTATCCACAAATCAAATCAATTCTCTGGTAGTCAGGAAAACACTGTACAAAGTCCAGTATTCTGTTTCACAAAAGGAAACAGACTATCAGTGATTGTTAAATTGGCTGATTTACTATGCTTTTTTACAGAAAAGCAGAGTAAATTGGCTGAAAGCAGGCATCTAGAACAGAAAGAGGGCATTCCCCTCAGATGATGTTACGGTGATATCACAAAATGGGCAGAGCATGGATGGGAGAGGGGGTGGGAATGGGTGGGGTTATGGGTGATGTGAGGGGTGTGGCCTTAGTCCAGTTTTAGCCACAAAGAAAGCTGGCAATCCTATGTGTCTCCACACTGGGGCTTTTTGTCTGCACCCAGTTGTGGATATATGCGACTTTAAATCCAAGCAGCAGCCATAATTATTGATTATTAGTTAATATTTATTATTCTTCAGTCACTAACATAGAATAACATTTTAATCACCTCACATAGACATTTTATGAGCTATGATGCATAAAGCAGATGTCTAATAGTTACACTATTTGTATAATATGTATAGTATTAAGTGGACTAAGGTTTACTTAAACACACATGTATGCATACCTCACAAATGTCCAGATTTTCACAAAATGCCCAGATTTTTACTCATGTTTTTGTCTGTTTCTCATAAATTTCGGGTTTGATGAGAAATAAGTGAGGAATAAAGTCACTAAATAACGACATACAATTGAGTTTTAGCCTTCATATCTGTCAGTAAATACATAATAAAATACCAAAAAAACAGGAAACAAACGAGCGAACAAAGCTCCAGTCCATCAAGAACACAAGCCCAAAAGTTCCTTAACGCCTTTTTATTATTTTGCACAAGTAAAAAGCAGCGTTTTCGCCACAAACACAGTGTGGCTTCTTCAGAGGAATTTTTTAAGAGAATACAACAAGTACCTCCCTTTTTATAGGAGTTGCTAATTACTTAATTAGTAAGCTTAATTAAAAAAAATTTAGTTAAAAAGACAGACACAATAACCTCGCCTGCTGTTACATTTACCCTTAAAGTTGCATTCAAAGTGCAATAAACAGTTGTTTTGCACATCAAAAGCATATGTTATGCACTCTAAACGTAATAAAACATTAAATAATCTAAAACAAAAAATATATAATGACAATATATCAAAAAAATATATAATATAACAAATAAAAAGTATAGAAATGTTTCTAAAGGGACAACACAATTCACTCTAGCTAACTTCAGGCAATAAAAACCCTTTTGTGATGCAATAAAGGAATTCAAGTAACTAAAAATTAGGAATTACAAAAATCTAACTGCACAGACTTACTCTACCTAGAATGCAATCTTATAATGTATCTGACTAACTAGTTCATATACATTAAAAAATACTTAAAAATAGAAAATGTAAATACTGACTATACACAAAATAATTTATATTAAAGGATTTTTTGTGTAAAAACGGGCAATATGAAGGACTTATTACAATGCGTTTCTTTAGGTGACTCCTTTAATAGGATTAAGGGGTCATTCCCTTGTGGTATGTGCAATTGGTGTAATCTCATCAAGTCAGGTACCTCATTTGAGGTTTCAGATAGGAAATATTTTATTAAGTGTAGGATTTGTTGTGATACGAAATCTATAATCTACCTGGCCTTTTGCACATGCTGTCCTGCTTTCTACGTCGGTAAGACGGATAGAAAGTTTAAGGAGCGCATATACCAGCACCATTATGCAATCAAAAATAACAAATGTGAAAATGTACTGGCTAAGCATGTATTTAATAACCCGGGCCATGCATTTTCTTTTATGGGCATTGACCATGTGGCTCCCTCTATTAGGGGTGGTCCTACTTCTATTTTACTTGAAATACGTGAATTGTTGTGGCAGCTAAAATTAGATTCTTTTAATACACCAGGGCTAAATGAAAGTTGTAATATAGCCCCAGTGTTAAAGTACAAAGCATACCTGAGATGACATTTAGTAAATTGAAAATGTCTCTTAATGAATACTTACCTATTTGGCTTGCCAGCTTCTAGTATTGTCAGTACTGCCCGTTTTTACACAAAAAAGCCTTTAATATAAATTATTTTGTGTATAGTCAGTATTTACATTTTCTATTTTTAAGTATTTTTAATGTATATGAACTAGTTAGTCAGATACATTATAAGATTGCATTCTAGGTAGAGTAAGTCTGTGCAGTTAGATTTTGTAATTCCTAATTTTTAGTTACTTGAATTCCTTTATTGCATCACAAAAGGGTTTTATTGCCTGAAGTTAGCTAGAGTGAATTGTGTTGTCCCTTTAGAAACATTTCTATACTTTTTATTTGTTATATTATATATTTTTGATATATTGTCATTATATATTTTTTGTTTTAGATTATTTAATGTTTTATTACGTTTAGAGTGCATAACATATGCTTTTGATGTGCAAAACAACTGTTTATTGCACTTTGAATGCAACTTTAAGGGTAAATGTAACAGCAGGCGAGGTTATTGTGTCTGTCTTTTTAACAAAATTTTTTTAATTAAGCTTACTAATTAAGTAATTAGCAACTCCTATAAAAAGGGAGGTACTTTTTGTATTCTCTTAAAAAATTCCTCTGAAGAAGCCACACTGTGTTTGTGGCGAAAACGTTGCTTTTTACTTGTGCAAAATAATAAAAACGCGTTAAGGAACTTTTGGGCTTGTGCTCTTGGTGGACTGGAGCTTTGTTCGCTTGTCAGTAAATACATGCTATCACAAAACCTTTTATTTAAAATGTGTCCCTATTTTTGGACATTTGTCCACCCATTATTTTTGGTTTTATGCGGATTTTTTTGTGATAAGCAGTTGAGAGGTACACGTGTGCCTTCACATTCATATGTGGATGTCAAAAATCTGAATAGTTTTGTGGGATTATTCATAGACTGGGATATATTACAACTACATGGCATTTATGATATTATTGTATGCTGTCTCCCCGCACCTTATTCCACTTTTTTTAATTGACATTTGGACGATAATTTCTGCTGCAACAAGACTACAGGAGCTTGGACCATCAACCTTCCACAGGTGGCTGCAGCAGCACCCCCACAGGCAGCACAGACATCCAGCACAAGATGGCAGTGCTGCCTCCACATCTCCTGCATTACCACTATCAGCTGCTTCAGGTAGTTCTGCCCTAGGGGCTGGTGCACTGGTACTCACCAGGAGTGGTGCCAGTGGGGGTAGCAATTATGTCACCTGACATGAGGTGACAGGGCTGGTAGAAGAGATCATTGAAAAGAGCCTTGGTGCCCACATTGGCAAAATGGAGTAAATCGCTGCTGCATCTGACACTGCCCAAGATGTCTGGGACAGTACACCGTGGTGACAGTTCAGCAGGTGAGAACTATATTCCCACTGTACTCGTGCTGAATGGAGATGTACTTCCAGAGTGCCATACCAATCCCCAGTCATAGTGTTTCCCCCAACCTTTTGTGCCCATCACCACCTATCTGTCTTGTAGTTGTATGTCCTGTATGTCATAACCCACTAACTAAACTACCCTAGGCATCTACTCCTCTTATTCCTAAATACCTTCTCTGATATTCCGCTCTCTAAAAAAATTAAAAAGATAGCTGTCCCCCCTCAAAACATTACACACCATACATACCTTTGCATTTCACATATGGTTGGTATGACACACATGAATTGTTCAAACTGGTCACACAACAATACTAAGTTGTACTCACTCAGCCTTTATGTTGCGACTATCCACGTTTCCCAAATTCATAGGTTCATAGGTTCATAGGTTCATAGGTTCATACTAGGCTATCTGCCCAAGGGCATTTATAAGCCTAGCCCATAGTTATGTGGCTTTCGCCACCCCTTTAGTTTGAATAAAAACTATGCCTATCATTTTTCTGTGCCTCTGTCAAGCAGTGACACTGAAGTAATCCCTGGGGTATATCTGCGATCTCCCATCCATTGGTCAAGATTCCTCTTGAACAAGGCCAGCGAGGTGCTCTGCCTCACATGTACCGGGATTTTGTTCCACAGCATAGGGAGTCTCTGGGTGATGAATCTGTCCCTCCAGCACGTTCTATTTATAACCGTGTCAAGGTTTAAGTCTCCGCCCTTGTGGTTCTGAGGGATCTAGATTTTTGAGGTGAAGCATATTCATCAAATCTGGGTTTGACATGGCCTTATATGTCAGGCACAGGTCACCTCTGAGCAAGCGGTATGAGACTGAATAAAGCTGGAGTTCTTTCAGTCGGGCAGCATAAGACATATTTTGAGACCCTTTATCCTTTTGGTGAGGAACTTTTGGGGCCTTTCAAGCTGCATCAGGTGTCTGGTCAGATACATTCGAGCGGGCATTGTACTCAATCATAGGTCTAATGAGTGATGAGTACAGGGGACGATGACCTCCCTTGATCTAGATGTGAATCCCTTCATGATCAGGTGGGCGATATAGAAGGTTTTCCTAACTACTTTAGCAACATGAGTGTCAAGCGAAAGACTACTGTCAACTTGGGTCCCCAGATCCCTGATGACTTTTTCTGTGCTCAGTGGATTGTCACCTATATGGTAGCTAGGGGTAACCTTGTTTTTCCCGAAGGGTATGACTATGCATTTTGGCGTTTAACTTCAGGCCATGGCTCTGGCACCAGTTATCCGTTTCTGTGAGGCCCTTCTGGAGGATATCTGTGTCAGATGTGTTTTCGACTATGGCCCAGTTTGCAGTCATCTGCAAACTTTGTCAGCCATAACCCTCCTGTGTTTGCTTGTACTTCAGAAAAGTAGATGCCAAACAAGAGTGGACCCAGGACTGAGCCCTGTGGGACACCACTTGTGACAGGCTTTGAGTCTGACATGGCTCCAGCAACTCTGACCCTGTGGGTTCTGTCGCTTAGCCAGTTTGCAACCCATCTTGTGATGTATGGGTTTACATTCAAGCTGATGAGTTTTTCGATGATACCTGAGTGGGGTATTGTGTGAAGGCCTTTGCCAGGTCGAGGTAGGCTGTATGGACTGCCTTTCCCTCATCAATGGCCTTGGTGACTGTCTCGAAAAAGTCAACCAAGTTTAAGAGGCAGGATCTGCCTTTGACAAAGCCAAACTGGGTTGGATCCAAAGTCTGCAAGTTCCCTATGTCTTTATTTATGAGTTCCATTATGATCCTCTCCATGGCTTTGCAGATAAGGCTTGTCAAGCTAATGGGGCGGTAATTTCCAGGGTCTGTGGAGGCACCGCCCTTATGAAGTGGGACCACAGTCACCGTCGCCACTCCTTGAGTGCGTATCCTGAGGTGAGGCTAAGATTAAACAGCTGTCCTAACTGTGGGTTTAATTCCTCATTGAGTTCATGAAGCACACAGCCGGGGACACCATCCGGTCCCATGGATGCTGTGCTTTCTGCCTTAGTGAGGGCAGTTCTCACCTCGGCGTTGGAGATGTTTGGGGGCTACAATCCTCTGGAATAGATATCTCTCCTTTTGGGGGAGGAGAAGTTTGCACTGAACCTGTCAGCCAGTATGTTAGCAATGTGTGTAGGTTCAGTAATTTTCACATCATTTTGAACTAATTCTGAGCATATCTGGGAGTTTCCTCCTAGGTTTCTAACATAGCTAAAGAAGGCCTTATGATTGTCTTTAGAGTCCTTGGCGATTTTTCTCTCAAAATTTGCCTTGGATGATTTTATGAGAGCTCTTAGTTTTTTACTTATAATGATCAAAGGTGTCTTACCTTGCAAGGATTTTGCTCTATCTTGTAGTAGCTTCCTCCTTTTGTTGTAGAGCTTGTTTATGGCTGGGGTCCACCAGACTGGACGCTTGCCTTTGGTACAGAGAGTCTTAGTTTTGTTTGGGATTGCCTGATCCATGCAGTCCTGTAGGTGCTGGTAGAAGGCATTTGTAAGTGATTCAGCGGTTTGAGTAATGTTTACCACTGGCTCAGGGGCCTTAAAGGAGACCACACTAGTTTTTAGAAGTGTGAAATCGGCTTTTGAGAAGTTTTTCACTGTGGTCTTTTTTGTTTCAGGTGGGGGCGGGACGAGGACCTCCAGCGAGATTAGTTTATGATCTGATCTCACCAGTGAGGGGTATACTCCCGGTGTTGAACATTTTGATCCCATGTTCGTGATGATGAGATCAAGTATGTTTTCACCTCTTGTGGGGATGGTGACTAGTTGTTCCATGGCATTTGAGTTTATGAACTCCAGGAATCTTTGGGTTAGAGTGTTCGGGCTTGAGTAGTGTTCCCAGTCTATATTAGGGTAGTTGAAGTCACCTAGTATGATGGTGTTTGGAGATACATTTATCCCCTCCAATGTTTTCAGGAAGGCCATGTGAGGTTCCTGAGTTTGAGAGGGTGGCCTGTAACATGCTACAAATTGCAGAGCAGTCTTGCCTATGGTTAATTGCACCTGGATGGTCTCCGATGCATCGTGCGTTGCCACCAACCTTGAGGTGTGGGTGTCCTTTATGAATATGGACACCCCCTCCTTTCTTGGTGTTGTCCGGATTTTGGGGCGGGCATGATATGAGGTGAAACCTGTTAGTGCTGGGGTGCTCTCAGGAGCCTTGAACCAGGTTTCTGTCACAGCACAGACATCGATGTTCTCCATATTGAGAAGGGCCTCGAGTGCGTGCATCTTGAGATTGAGACTTCTGGCATTGAGCAGCATTACCTTTAGTTTTTTTACTTTTTTGTGTTCTAGGGTGGTAGGTTTAGAATTTGAGCCTTGCCTAAAAAAGGCACTATGGGGTGGCAAGAGCCTTTGCCAATATCCGGAAGCCCAGGGTGACAGGTGCAAGCCGTCCCTTGTGAAGCAGCGTGGCTTGTCCAGCATGTCATCCCAGGCAGACAGACATTGGATCCCCTTTGAATGACACCAGAATTTAAGCCAATTATTAAAGCTGATCATCTTATCACTGTATTGTGGCATCATTCTAGGTGAAGGTAGGATACTGCTCAAGGTCAGGGTCATACCTGCCTGGGCTACATAATCAGAGAGCTCCTCGGCGTCCCTTTTCATGTAGTCCAAGGAGGTGCGTCTCAGGTCGTTGACACCAGCGTGGACAATGACTGAGTCGTACTTGTACCTGCTGTTGAGAGACCTGAGTGCTTGCGTTATGTGGCGGATTCTAGCACCCGACAGGCAGCTTACTGTGACCTTCTCCTTACTCAGTCTGGTGTGCGGGACGTCAGTGTGTCTGACTATGGAATCACCAATGACAAGTGTGTCTGGCATTTTGTTTGGCCTTAAGGGCTGTGACTGTTTGACACTCTGACTGTGTGGTCTATGTGTTGCATGTGTTGGGTCGTGAGGTGGTAGTTGTTTGGGTGTCTGCTTTGGTGGCCTCTGCTGTTTTGGTAAATTTTTGACCAGAGCCTCCGAGTATGTCTTTGTGTGAGTATGTGTCTGATTTGAAGTTGTGATGGTACCATGTGTGACTGGGTATGTATTGTGTGTGGTTGCCTTCTCCTCCTGTCTGGTCTTGCCAGTCCTATGTTGAGAGAGCTCAGCCTCCAGTTTGGCCGTATAGTTGCATCTCGCATGTATTTGTGTTTTGTGGGAGAAGGAGAGGATTGTCTGTGTACATGAGGCAATTGTAACATTGCCTCAATATTCTAGGTTCACCAGTTTAGCTGGAGAGGACACTAGCAACTGATCCTCGACATACTAGAAGTAGTAGATAAAGAACTTTCAAAGCCCTCCGTGGGAAGTGGGTTTTGGGCTGGTGGGGTACTATCTATAACAAGAGTGCTTTATCAAGGTGCAAGTACTGTAGGAGTAAGTGCTAGGCTTTACAGATAGAGAATAGTCTACTTGGGAATCAAGTAGAGATGAACTTTTCAGTTATAGGATATGCTGGTTAGATCAGCAGTACAGTTTAGCGTGTTTTATAGCAGGGGCTGAAGGGAGCTAGGAATTGGCCCAAAACGACCAATGGACTACTAGTTTCTGGCTGAAACTTCACCAAATCGGACAAAAAGGCCGCTCAGTGCTTCCCACTCCCACTGGTAAGCAAAGAAACTTCCCTCCTTCCTAATAAGGCAATGGATCAGTAACAGGAACTAAAAACAAAGCCCAGGGATCAGCAACTCTGAAACTGGACTACTCTAGTTCAGTAAAGTGGGAAAACAAGAGATTTTTTGTTTTATTACAGAGATAAGGAAAAAACAGACAGTAAATGCTATAAATGCTGTAAATCATTAGCGCACTTTAGTGTGTAGCCTACAGAAACAATTTGCAACAATTAGTAACTTAAAGTGCAATAAACAGTGTAAAATGCAGAAATCACTTAAAGTAGCAGTAAAACAGGCGAAATGCAGTCGCTAGCTTAATAACAGTGGGAAAGCCACAAAAATACTTATATCTGGTAGAAAGTCACTCTTTTAGCTCTCTGCTGCTTGGATCACTCTGCAGGCCACCACGAGGATCTGTGCAGAGTTGGTACAAGCTGGAAAACACGTGTTTAGCGTGTTTTATAGCATGGGCTGAAAGGAGCTAGGAATTGGCCCAAAACGACCAATAGACTACTAGTTTCTGGCTGAAACTTCACCAATTCGGACAAAAAGGCTGCTCAGTGCTTCCCACTCCCACTGGTAAGCAAGGAAACTTCCCTCCTTCCTAATAAGGCAATGGATCAGTAACAGGAACTAAAAACAAAGCCCAGGGATCAGCAACTCTGAAACTGGACTACTCTAGTTCAGTAAGGTGGGAAAACAAGAGATTTTATTTTTTTTTTTGTACAAATACAATGCTCCTTTATTATTCCTCCAGAGTTCTTCCCTGTGTTTGCTCCCTTTATTCACTGCAGTCCTATCTACCCAATTGCACACCTTTAATCTGGTCAAAATATATTTACACATCACACACATGGCCAGGAATGGCAGATAAACCAAACTGTTTATTTCAGTCCTCAGTATTTTATCTGCACTTTGCATTGTGCAGCAGTGCTAAGTGATGGAAAGTCACGCATCATACCTTATGACAAAAATGATGAATGTGCCTTCAGCCACTTTGATATGGTGCCCCTTGTACTACTGTGCTCAGACCTGCTGCACAACAAGAGCACTGTGTGGATACAGTTGTTCCTATATGAATAACAGGTTCCAAGGTTTAATGTACACCACGTGGGATGTTTCAATTCTCATTACTGTTATGAAGTCTGAGGCACACAAAGCCCATTTCTGAAATGTGACATCCTTTGTAGTGTGCTCAGGTAATGCTCAGGTCTAGAGAATGCTGAGCAAGACTGACAGGTGTTTAACTAATGTTTTATATAATGATGGATTGAAAGGTTTTTTCTAATAAAATTTTACCTTGTGAAATACGGGATAGATATGTTAGTCCCCCACTAATATCCAGCTTAATCCTTAATTAGTTTACTACTGTCCTACCCTTGCTTGCTCTCTGTTTCAAACACTTTACCATAAACAGCATGACAAAAGCTGTAATGATGACACACAAAATATTAATGCAAATCACACAGACACACACACACACACACACACACACACACACACACACACACACACACACACACACACACACACTCATGCAGAAATGGCTCAGAAACAGAAACATCTAATCGCGTGTTCTGTTTCATTACATGACATCAAGTACCACAGACCGCTGCCACTTACCATTCTAAGTAAAAAACTTAATTATGCATGCACTAATAATTTGCCATCAGCCAGTCAAATGAGCCTGGCAGCAGTACATTTTGGTAACCGATTGTAACAGACTGAAAGTAATGTCAGTGGCTTGCATTACGTTTGTATGGATTAACAGATTATTGCAGTCAAGATATGAAGAGTTCATTGTGAGGAAGTCAAGTTACTCCATAAAGTAAATGACTTTTGCACTGAAACACATTGCCCTTTCATGTTCATAGGTTGCTACTAGGCTATCGGCCCTAGGGCCTATACAAGCCTAGCCATAACAATTCCCTGGATATTTCTTCCCACAATATTTAATTCCCTGGACCTCTGTCTAGCAGGATGACTGACATGATTCCTGGGTGAATTTCCTATCTTCCATCCAATCATCAAGGTTCCTTTCGAAAAGGGCCAAGGAGGCGCTCTGCTTGACATGTATGGGCAGTCTAGTCCAGAGTATGGGGAGTCTCTGGGTCAGGAACCTATCCCTCCAGCATGTTTTGTTCATTGTGATGGCAAGGTTTAGATCCCTGGAGCATGTAACTCTGAGGGATTGGGATTTCTTTAAGTGGAGCATGTCCAACAGCTCAGGGTTTGACATGGCCTTGTATGTTAAGCAGAGATCGCCTCTGAGTAGACGATATGCCACATAGTATAGCTGGAGTTTTTTTAGACAGTCAGCATATGGCATTTGCTTTAGGCCTGTGATTCTTTTAGTGAGGTATTTCTGTGGCCTTTCCAGCTGTTGCAGATGTCTTGTGAGGTACATACCAAACGGGGCATTATACTCTATAATGGGTCTAATGAGGGATGAGTACAGTGGGATAATGACCTCCTTTTTCCTGGATGAAAAGCCCTTAGTGATGAGGTGTGCCACATAGAAGGATTTCCTGACTGTTATAGTGATGTGGTTATCAAAGGTGACACCACTGTCCACCTGTGTCCCTAAGTCTCTCATCACACTTTCAATGTTTAGTGTACTGCCACCTATGTGGTAATTCATGGATACATGATTTTTCCAAAGGGGATAACTATACATTTCTTGGCATTAAGCTTGAGCCCATGGCTCTGGCACCAAGCATCTGTTTCTGTAAGGCCCTTTTGTAGAATATCCACATCATTTGGGGATTCAGTAATGGCTCCCAGTTTGCAGTCATCTGCGAACTTTGTTAGCCAGAGTCCCTTAGTGTTGGCCTGTACTTCAGAGAAGTAGATGCCAAACAAGAGTGGTCCCATGACTGAACCCTGAGTTACTCCACTTGTCACTTCTCTGGAGCTGGATTTGGAGTCGGCTACTTTTACAGTTTGGGTTCTGTCAGCCAGTTGGCAACCCATCGAATGAAGTAGGGATTTTGCCCAACTTAGTACATTTATCAATGATTTCAGAGTGGGGGATCGTGTCGATGGCCTTGGCGAGGTCCAGATAGGCTGTGTGGACTGCATTACCCTTGTCCACAGCTCTGGAGACTGATTTGAAGAAGTCAATCAGGTTCAGGAGACAAGATCGGCCCTTCGCAAACCCAAACTGTGTGTGGTCCAGTGTTTGAAGGTTGCCAATGTCTTTGTTTATAAGTTTCATGATTATGCGTTCCATGCCCTTGCATATCAGGCTTGTCAGACTGATGGGACAATAGTTCCTTTGATCCAAGGTGGATCCCCCCTTGTGGAGTGGGATAACTGTAGCTATGTGCCACTCAGTGGGCACAAAGCCTGAGGTGAGGCTATGATTAAACATGACACTTAGGTGAGGTGCCAGTTCATTTTGTAGTTCATGTAGTACACAGCCTGGGATGTCATCTGGTCCTATGGATGCTGTATTCTTAGCTTTGGAGAGTGAAGTTTCTACCCGTGTGGCCGTGATTACCGGAATTTGGAAATTATTGGTATTGAGATGGGCCCTTTAGGGGGTAATAGGGGTGAAGTTGGCACTAAATTGATCTGCCAAGATATGGGCAATATCACTGGAATCAGTATATTTAATGCCATTCTGTTGTAGCTCAGAGCAGATCTGTGCATTGTCATTTAGATTCTTGACATAACTATAGAATGCCTTGTGGTTGTCTTTTCAATCTTTGGCAATTTTATTTTCGTAACTAGTTTTTGAGGATTTTATGAGGGATCTCAGCTTCTTACTGAGGCTGGTGAGGGAGTTTTTTGCATCCTGGGATTTTCCTCTTTTCTGCAACAGTTTCTTCCTTCTGTTGTATAGTTTGTTTATAGCAGGGGACCACCAGATTGGCTTCCTTTTTTTTTGGAGGAGAGCATCTTGGTTCTATTTGGGATGGCACGATTCATGCACGAGTGGATGTGCTCGTACAGTGCCTTAGTGTAGGATTCTGCAGTCATGCTTTCAGATCTCATCTGTATGGGTGTTATGAAGTTTGTCACTTCTGACTTTAGTAGCATGAAGTTGGCTTTGGAGAAGTTTTTTAAGGAGGTTTCCTTACTGGGTGATGGGGGTGGGATGTGGCTGTTAAGGGTGATTTGCTTATGGTCAGACCTGACCAATGAGGGGGTGAACACTGGTGTGGAGCATCTATTTCCCATGTTGGTAATGACCAGGTCTAGGATATTGAAGCCCCTGTTGGAACAATGGATTAGTTGATCCAGGGCATTGGAATTTATGAATTCCAAGAACCGTTGGGAAAAGGAGTTGGTACCTGAGTAACTTTCCCAGTTAATGGCAGGGTAGTTGAAATCATCCAGTATTAGGGTGTTTGGTTGTATCTTAATATTTTCCAGTATGTTTAGAAAGGTGTAGTGAGAATCTTGGGGCATGGTGGGGGATCTGTAGCAAACTACAATTTGGATTGCAGTCTTACCTAGTGTTAGTTGCACCTGGAGAATTTTAGATGCATTGTGGTGGGCAACTAGCCTTGAGGTGTGAATATCCTTGGTGAATATGGACACTCCTACACCTTTATTGTTTTGGTCTTGGTTTTGTGGCCAAAAAAGTGTGGTAAGAGTTGTAGCCTGGTATTGCAGGGGTGCTCTCTGGTGCCTTGAACCAGGTCACAGTTACTGCACAGATATCAATGTTCTCCATTTTTAGGAGTGCCTCGAGAGAGTGCATTTTGAGCTTTAGACTTGAGTAGCATTACCTTCAGATTTTTCATGCTTGTATCTGTTATGGTAGTGGTTTTCTCCTATGAACCTTGCCTAAAAAAGCCACTATAGGGGTGGCAAGAGCTTTAGCCAGTAACCTGAATCCCAGGGGTAATAGGTGCAGACCATCTCTGGCAAAGCATTGTGGTTTGTCAATCATGTCTTCCCAGGCAGACAGATACTGGATCCCCTTTGAATGACACCAGAAGCTTAGCCAATTGTTGAAGTCAATACTTTTGTCCCTATACTGTGGTATCATTCTGGGCGAAGTCAGAATGCTACTCAGGGCTAGGGTCATACCTGCCTGGGACACGTGATCCAAGAGCTCTTCCATGTCTCTTTTCATGTAGTCCAGGGAGGTATGTCTCAAGTCATTCATTCCAGCATGGACAATGACAGAGTCGTATTTGTACTTGTTGTGGAGTGACTTGAGTGCATGCGTTCTGTGGCAGATCCTGGCACCCGACAGGTAGCTGACTGTAATTTTCTCCTTGTTCAGCCTGGTGAGTGGAACATCAGTGTGCCTGACTATAGAGTAACCTATGTCTAAAGTGCTGAGCACATTATCTTGCCTTAGGGGCTGTTGTTGGGTGGCACACTGGTGCTATGAGCTATGTGTCACTTTGGTTGTGACTGGTGTTTGTTTGCGTTTCAGCTTCAGAGGTCCTGGTTGCTTGGGAAGGTTAATGTTAAGGGCCTCTGCATATGTGGGTTTAGTGTTGCTATGTGGGTTTAGTGTAGCTATGTGTGGGTGTTGATGGTGTGAGTTTTGAAGGGCTATGAGTTGCTTGAGGTGTAGTGCAGGTGCTAACCTTCTCCTCTTGACTGTCTAGCGCAATCTTGGCCGGAGAGAGCTTTGCTTCCAGTTTGGCTATGTAAGTGCATCTCTCACAGGTTATAGTGTTGGGTGGTAGAAGGAGAGGGTTGTCTGTGTACATAGGTTCATAGGTTGATACTAGGCTATCTGCCCTAGGGCATTTATAAGCCTAGCCAGAGTATGTTTGGCTTTCACCACCCTTTTAGATTAGTTGACTGTGCCTCTGTATAGTAGGTCACAGAAGGTAGCCCTTTTAAGGTTTGTTTACTGTACCTCTGTCAAGCAGCGACACAGAAGAGATCCCAGGGGTAAACTTACGATCTCCCATCCATTCGTCAAGATTTCTCTTGAAGAGGGTCAGTGAGAGGCTCTGCCTGACATGGATTGGGATTTTGTTCCAGAGTGAGGGGAGCCTCTGGGATATGAATCTGACCCTCCTGCATGTCCTATTTATTTCTGTGCTGAGGGTTAGGTCCCTGGAGCGTGTAGCTCTAAGGGATTCAGATTTCCTGAGGTGAAGCATGTCCATTAATTCTGGGTTGGAAATGGCTTTATACGTCAGACACAGATCGCCTCTGAGTAGGCGGTACGCAACTGAGTAGAGCTGGAGTTTCTTTAACCGAACTGCATAGGGCATCTGTTTGAGCCCCTTGATCCTCTTGGTGAGATACGTTTGGGGTCTTTCCAGTTGCTGAAGGTGTCGGGTAAGGTACATCCCAAATGGGGCATTGTACTCAATTATGGGCCTTTTAAGTGATGAGTAGAGGGGCACAATGACCTCTCTTAATCTAGATGTGAACCCTTTCATGATAAGGTGGGCTATATAGGTCTTTCTAACCACTTTGGCAACGTGATTGTCAAAGGCGAGATTGCTATCTACTTGGGTCCCCAAGTCCCTAATTACTTCTTCCGTACTTAATGGATTACCACCTATGTGGCAATTTGTGGGCACTTTGTTCTTTCCAAAGGGGATGACTATGCATTTTTTGGCATTTAGCTTTAGGCCATGGCTCTGGCACCAGTAATCCGTCTCTGTGAGACCCTTTTGGAGGATGCTTGTGTCAGTCGGAGAGTCGATTATAGCACCCAGTTTGCAGTCATCTGCGAACTTGGTCAGCCATAGTCCACCCGTGTTAGCCTGTACCACGGAGAACTTTATACCGAACAAGAGAGGTACCAGGACTGAGCCTTGTGGGACACCACTTGTAACTGGTTTAGAGTCTGACATGGCACCTGCTATTCTGACCATGTGGGTTCTATCCCTGAGCCAGTTTGCAACCCATCTTGTGACATAGGGGTTGATATTTAAGCTGGTGAGCTTATTTTATGATGCCAGAGTGGAGTGTTGTGTCAAAGGCCTTTGCAAGATCCAGGTAGGCTGTGTGGACTACCTTTCCTTCATCTATGGCTTTGGTAACTGTTTCAAAGAAGCCAACCAGGTTCAAGAGGCAAGCTCAGCCCTTAACGAAGCCGAATTGGGTAGGATCCAGTGTCTGGAGGTTCCCAATGTCTTTGTTTATGATTTCCATGATGATATGCTCCATAGCTTTGCAGACCAGGCTAGTCAGGCTTATAGGGCGATAGTTTCCGGGGTCTTTTGTGGCACCACCTTTGTGGAGTGGGACCACTGTTGCTGTACACCATTCCTTGGGAACATATCCTGTAGTAAAGCTGAGATTGAACAGTGACTTTATATGAGGATTTAGTTCTTTTTGGAACTCATGTAAGACGCAGCCCGGGACACCGTCTGGTCCCACTGATGCTGTGTTTTTAGCTTTGAAGAGGGCAGCTCTCACCTGTGCATCTGTCATCTCAGGAAGGCTACACTCTGTTGGGATAGACATTTGCTCCTTTGGGGGGGAAGGTGGGGGGGGGGTTGCACTGAACCTTTCTGTCAGGATGTTGGCAATGTCTGTGGGTTCAGTGAATTTTTTGTCATTTTGCACTAACTCAGAACATATCTGGGAGTTGCCTCCCAGGTTTCTGACATAACTAAAGAAGGCCTTGTGATTATCTTTAGTGCCTTGTGCAATTTTTCTTTCAAAGCTGGCCTTAGAAGATTTTATGAAGGATCGTAGTTTCTTGCTAGTACTGATCAGTGACGCCTTCCCTTTTTGGGATTTTGCTCTGTCTTGTAGTAGCTTTCTCCTTCTGTTGTATAGCTTATTTATAGCCAGGGTCCACCAGACAGGTCTCCTGCCTTTGGAGGAGCGAGTCTTGGTTTTATTTGGGATAGCATGCTCCATGCATTCCTGTAGGTGTCCACAGAATGCTTTTGTAAAGGATTCTGCATTTTGGACCATATTGTCCACTGGCCCGGGGGCTTTGAAGGATTCCACCTCAGTTTTGAGAAGTGTGAAGTTTGCTTTTGAGAAGTTCTTCACCATGGTTTCCTTGGCTAGGGGTGGGGATGGAATATGGATGTCCAGTGAGATTTGTTTATGGTCTGATCTTACCAATGAGGGGTATACCTCTGGTGTGGAACATAGAGATCCCATGTTGGTGATGACCAGATCCAGTATCTTTTCCCCTCTTGTGGGAGTGGTGACCAGTTGTTCCATAGCATTTGAGTTTATAAATTCTAGGAACTGTTGGGCGAGGGTCTTTGGGCTTGAGTAGTTTTCCCAATCAATGTTTGGGTAGTTGAAGTCACCCAATATAATAGTGTTTGGAGAGACCTTCATATTCTCCAGTGTTCTCACGAAAGCCGAGTGAGGGTCCTGTGTTTGGTAGGGTGGTCTGTAGCAGGCTACAAACTGAAAGGCAGTTTTGCCCACTGTTAGTTGCACATGGATGGTCTCCGAAGCTTCGTGCAGTGCCACTAGCCTGGAGGTGTGGGTATCTTTGATAAATATGGATACTCCCCCTCCTTTTGTGGTTCGGTCCGAGTTTTGGGGCCGGAAAGCATGGTATGAAGTATAGCCTGGTAGTGCTGGGGTGCTCTCGGGAGCCTTGAACCAGGTTTCTGTTACTGCACAGATATCGATATTCTCCATACTGAGGAGATTCTTGAGTGTGTGCATCTTGAGGTTTAGACTTCTGGTGTTGAGCAGCATTACCCTTAGTTTTTTTTTCTTTCTGTTGTCTATGGGGGTGGGTTTGTCTTTTGAGCCTTGCCTAAAAAAGGCACTATGGGGGAGACAAGAGCCTTAGCCAGTATTTGAAAACCCAGGGGTGACAGGTGCAAGCTGTCCCTAGCGAAGCAACGTGGCTTGTTGAGCATCTCATCCCAGGCTGGCAGACACTGGATCCCCTTTGAATGACACCAATACTTCAGCCAATTGTTAAAATTGATCATTTTGTCTTTATACTGTGGCATCATTGTTGGTGAGGGTAAGATGCTACTCAAGGTCAGCGTCATACCAGCCTGGGCTACATGATCAAAGAGCTCCTGTATGTCCTTTTTCATGTAGCCCAGGGAGGTACGTCTCAGGTCATTCACACCAGCATGGACAATGACGGAGTCATGCTTGTACTTGCTTTGGAGTGACCCAAGTGCTTTTGTTATGTGGCGGATCCTGGCACCCAACAGGCAGCTTACAGTGACCTTCTCCTTGTTCAGCCTGGTGAGTGGGACGTGTGTGTGTCTGACAATAGAGTCACCTTTTACAAGTGTATTAGGTGTATTGTTTAGCCTTAAGGGCTGTGACTGTGTGGCACACTGACTTTGTGAGCTATTTGCTACGTGGATATTGTTTCGTGGTAGGTGTTACTTGGATGTCTGCTTTGGAGGTCTCTGCTGCTTAGGCAGATTTTTATTTAGAGTCTCCGAGTATGTTTTTGTGTGTTTATGTGTTTGGTTTGCTGATGCGATAGGTCTATGTGAGACTGGATTTGTGGTGTGTGTGTGGTTACCTTCTCCTCCTGACAGGTTGTGCCAGTACTGGGTTGAGAGAGCTTAGCCTCCAGTTTGGCTATATAGTTGCATCTCTCACATATATTTGAGCTTGTTGGGAGGAGGAGAGGGTGGTCTGTATACATAAGGCAGTTGTAACATTGCCTCAAGATTCACAGATTCACCAGCTGGACTGGAGAGTAAACTCGAAACTGACCTTTGGACATGTCTGAATAATATAGGGAACTACTTATTGACTGATCAGAAAGAACCAATAGGGAGCAAGTGCTTTGAAGGAGTATAAGAGGATGTAGTGCTTTAGCTTGTGTTTACCTATGAGATTACTTATACGAGCAAGTGCAGGGCTTTAGAATGAGAATAGAGTGCTTAATTTGAGATTTAGAGCAGTTCTAAGGGAAAAAGTGAAGAGTAGACTTTGTGGAGCCAGGAATAGTTTAAGCTTGTTTATGCGGCGCTGCCTGATGCTGCTCTGTGTGCAAGACCACGCTAAAAGAGGGTTGCAGGGTTTTAAGAGATAGAGATCAAGGAGTTTAGAATTGAACCAAAATGGCCAATAAACATACAGCTTCTAGGCAGTAACCACTCCTACAGGGACAGGCAGGCTGTTCAGTGTTAACCACTGCCACTGGTGAACACAGAGACTTCCCTTTAGTCCAAGCAAGCACTGGCCTCCAAGAAACTTACAAACCGTTCAGAACAGCAAATCTGTAACTGAACTTTCTTAAAATTTCAGAAAGTGGGAAAAAAGCAAGATTTTTTTTTTCTTTTTTGTTTTAGTTTAAAGGTAGCAGAGATACACAAGTAGCAAAAAAATCACAACAGTGCAATAAGTGACCCCACACTTGAATGCTAGGCCAAAGTCAGGTAAAATGCAGTTTTAAGAGAAAAAAAAACGATTTTAAATTAAGTGCAACACAGGAAATGCAGTAAACAGGCTCTAGATGTGTTCTAAATACTGTTTCTAATACAGATATAAACTTTAGCAAGCTGGAAAATGCTGAAAAGTAGGCGGCAAAGCAGTGATTCTTAACAAAAAAGCAGAAGAAAATACTTAAAATCTCAAAAGTGGCTCCTTTCTCCTCTCAGCGTTTTCTCCCCTTGGTAGCTGCTTCAGCAACAACTAGCAAGCCTGGAAAGACGCCAAAACCACGAGGCAGCAGGGTTTTCAGAGATAGAGATCAAGGAGTTTAGAATTGACCCAAAATGGCCAATAAAACTACAGCTTCTAGGCAGTAACCACTCCTACAGGGACAGGCAGGCTGTTCAGTGTTAACCACTGCCACAGTTGCCGCATTGCCCCAGTATGTCCAGATTCATCAGGTGGACAGGAGAAATCACCGGAAGCTGACTCTTGGACATACCTGTTTAGGTGCTTTTTTGTAAAGTATAAAAGTTGTTTTCCCTTAACTTTGCAAGGTACTTTGCAATTATAGGTTGCTTAGTGCCTATGATTAATTTATCCTTATTGACAAGGTGTGTTCCAATGATCTGATACATGTGGACACATACTTGCACAGTAGTGTCAATGAGTGCAGTGTATATGTTTTGCGTACATGACTTGTACCTACATTGTACACATCACAAAGAACTGACAGTGATCCACATAACAATAGCAACATTTCATACAATAGTCTTGAGATTAACAGACAGGAATGCATGGATGGCACTCCACTGGTTAACATCTGTGACATCAACCATCATATAACTGCTTAATACACCTTAATGTGACATACATGCATCATTATTCACATCACAACAATTTATGTGAATTAAGTGATGCATGAGTTATTGCTGCAGTGAGTTGTGAGTTGTGATCAACACACTGCTGTTTTATCTGTCTGTCTGTTACACCACATTGTCTATTCACTCAAACATATGTCATGTAAAGTGCAGCTATATTCTGTCTGAGACTTGTAATGAAGCTTCTCCTGTGGTGTCAGCAGTTACTACAGTGTTCCCTAGATTGTGGACTTAGGAAGGTATTCAAATACAATAACAATTAAAAAGTAAGCACACAGGTGTGTTTATGAGACTATAGTGACAGGCAGACTGACTTATCAAACACATCTGTTGTGAAAACGTCCATGCAGAGAAACATTTACACAATAAGAGGGTCACTTCAACAATTTTAGACTGAACATCTCCTTTGCAGGCAATGATGATGTCATTCCTTTGCATGTGCACTGCATACCTCTCAAATGTACAGTTTTTCACAGAATGTCCAGATGTCGTCTGTTGTATTTGGTCTCTTCTTTCTAAATGTTTGGTTTTCTGACAAATCATTGCTGTGTTATTGAAGATTGAAATAAAAAAATAATGACAGACATTTGATTTTCCGATTTCATTCTCCTTTTGGAAAATTCAAATTCATGTTATTCTATCAACTTTCTAAGTTGTAAGAGCAAGATTTAGTTATTTATTTGTTTGTTTTTTTGACATTTGTTGACTGGGATAGTCTGATTGGGTTGAAGCACTTTTTCAGCAGAGCCTCAGGGAGAAAAGCTCCAAAGTTGAATTATATAAGATTGCATGTTACAGTATATGTATAATACAATGTGATTATCTACAAATACATTTACAAAAAGACATATACAATTATAGTTAAAACAGGTAGTCATAAAAGTGACACATACTTCAGGGATAGTAGACAGTGCACAGATCAGCTAGTTAGTAGTAGTATTCTAGGGGGGTGTTAGTAGGAGTGGTTAATGAGACTGTACAGCAGAGGTAGAATAGATAAAAGATGTTAGGTTCATAGTTAGTACAGCAGAAGTCCAGGACTGATAAATGATGAAGGCAGTAGAGAGTTAGGAGGTTGTTATTATGGAAAGTTGGCAGGTTGGAGAAAGATGTCGTGGAGTAAGAGGAAGGAAATGGAAGATTGTTATAGTAAAAAGTGGTTAGGTTGGGGAAGATGTTGAGGAGTAGAAGAAAGGAAATGGGTATCGGGAAAAAGAAGTGGAAATAAGGGAGCGGGGTAATAGATAGGGTTAGGACTGGATTGGGGAGGTAAGTTACAGGGACTTGTCCAGGTGTGGTTTAGGTAATGTTTGGGGGATTCCTTAAATTTGTATGTTTGGGGTGTGCTTCTTAGGGTGAAGGGAAGCTTGTTCCAAAGGACGGTGGGTAAGTAACTGTATAGACTCTGTCCTGCAGAGAGTTTTGGTTTGTAGATTTGCAATAGACATTGATCAGAGCTCCTAAGGGTGTGGGAAGGGTTATAAAGTGAGACAAGTGAGGAAATACTTGGACAGGATGAGGATTTATTGATGATGGAGTGGATGATGAGTATTTGGGTAAATTTGAGGTGGTTTGGGAACTCTAGTCAGTTGAGTGACCAAACGGCCTGACAGTGGTGAGATTTGGATGGCAAATTCCCAGCAAATCTAGTGACTTTGTTATAAGTAGCTTTGAGTTTGGAGAGTAGAGAAGACTGAAGATTAGTAAAGATTTGTGAACTGTAGAAGAGGTTGGGAAGGAGGTAAGCATTGGCAAGTGTTATTCTAGAGTCAGAGGTGAGGTATATTTTGTTTCTGTAAAGCAGGCCAAGCTTTTGATGGATTTTCTTAATACAGTGATGAATGTGTATGTCAAATTTCAGTTGATCATCTAAGATTATTCCAAGGAACTTTGTATAGTTTTCAAGAGAGATAATGGTGTTGTTAAGTGAAGAAATGTTAAATGAGGATATCAGGTGGTAGAGGGGTTTTGGGAGGAAGAGTAGGAGTTTTGTTTTTTTAAGGTTAACTATGAGCTGTTTTTTGTAAGCTGGGTTTCTGTGAGATTAAATGATGTTTGTGTGAGGGTGCACAGTTCAGTTGGGTTGTCTGCTGTGGATATCATTATGGAGTCATCAGCGTACTGTATGAGGGATGACTGGGGGCAGGATTTATGGAGTTCATTGTGAAGATGTTAAAAAGGAGGGGTCCAAGATCGGAGCCTTGTGGGACTCCAGTTTGGATGGGTAGAAAAGGGGAGAGAGACCAGAGAGCCATTTGACAAATTGCTGCCATTCAGAAAAGTAGCTGTTAAACCAGGATAAAGTTGCAAAGGAAAGGTTGAGTTGGGAGAGCTTAGAGAGAAGAATAGGGTGGGAGACAGTGTCAAAGACTTTGGACAGATCAAAGAATAAGCAGGAGATGAGTTTATTGTTATCTCTGACTAGGGAAATGGTATTGGAGAAGGAGATGACAGCAGTGGAGGTGCTGTGATATGGGCGGAAGCCATGTTGGGGTGATCATGTTACCTTGAATGAAGTGGGCCAAAATTTGTTTATGTTCACAGTGTTCAAGCATTTTGGAGAGGGGAGAAAGTATGGCAATTGGTCGAAAGTTTGAAAGCTCTGTGGAATTACCACCTTTGTGCATGGGTATAGTATAGAATTTTTTCCACAGGGAAGGAATAGTTGATTCAGAGATAGAGCAATTAATTAGGATGGAAACTCGGTATGCTAATGATGTAGCAGCAATTTTTAGGAAGAGTGTTGGCAGGTTGTCACCCAATGGGGAGCATGGTTTGTGTTTAAGGAGGAGTTTTTTTAATGTAGCTGATGGGAATGGGCCTAAGAGAGAAGGGGGAATGTTCTTGATGGGGAGTTGTGGGTGGTGAGGGATGGGATAGGTTAGAGGTCTGCATAAGTTTGATTATAGTGTCAATAAAATAAGAACTGAAGATGGATGCAGTTGTATTTGTCTTTTATATATATATATATATATATATATATATATATATATATACACACATATGTATGTGTATTTTATTTAGTTTATATGATATGTTCATGTTCATTTAAGTGATGTGATCAGCTGTGTGTATAAAATGGGGGTGTGTCTGTGTCTTGTTAGATCGGATGAAGGGATGGGATTGTGTCTATCATGAAAGTGCTTATCTTTTTTGCTGCATTAAAACATTTTTTGGAGCTTTATGCGAAGACTTTGCTTTATATATTCTTTTGCAGTGTTTCCAGTGTGTATTGGGTTGTGCTGTATATTTCTGGTTTTTACACACTGGTTCATTCCTGGCTTGTGGTTCATTTCTGGTTCTTATACACAATTTGTATCTTGCATTTTATTTGTGCAAGAAATGGAGTTTTTCTCCCTTGGCCTATACTGAAAATGGGTCCTGTGCTCAGTCAGACTTTCCTGGTACAAAAAAGATAAACAAACGCTAACAAAACTAAGATTCTTCTATTCACTCCCTCAAAATCCACTTCCACTGATAAAAACTCACTCCAAATTACCAACCTTAACAACTCCATTATCGACGTAGTTCCCTCTGCCAAACTCCTGGGGGTCACCATCGACGAGCACTTAGAATTCAATACCCACATCCAACTTAACATCAATAAAATCCACATAAAACTCAGCCTACTGTACAGAAACAACCACTTCCTCTCTCCCTCTACTAGACATACTTTGGCCACTACCTACCTTCCTCGCCTCTCTTTTGTATGGTGCTCCTCTGATTACTAATTTATCTTTCACCCTCACCTCCAAACTGGAAGTATGCTACAATAAAATCTCCAGATTCGCTACTAAGGCAAAATCCTTCTCTCATCACTGCACCTCCCTTCACTCTTTAAATTGGCTTGAACTTCCTCCAAATTGTCACAGCCCACAAATTATTATTTCAACCTACTAGCTGACCTGCACTATCTAATATTCTACAACCATATACCACCCTCAGACCCCTTAGATCTACTCACCAAAACCTTATAACCATCCAAAAACCCAAGTGCCCAGCTAGTCAGCTTCTACTCTCCTTTTTCCTAGCTAAAAAATGGAATGCCCTGCCCTCCACACTGAAGACATGTGATAACCTAAACACCTTCAAAACACAACTTCATTCTTACCTGTTTCATCACAGAAAATGTAACTGTACTCTTCATCCCATCCCTCCCAAGCTCTCCTCCTCCTTCTCTCCTGGCTAACCTTCACACCTTTCTAACTTCTCTCATAGACCTAGATTATAAATGTAACTAAATAGTAACAGCCAGCCATTATGCTCTATGCCTCCCATTCTCATGGACAATTCATTAATATTTTTGTTGTTTTTAGTGAATGATACCTGTTTGGCTGCAATACTACCTGTTGTTTGTAATACTACCTATTGATTGTAATGCAAATATTTTGCTTTGTAATTCATTATGTAATGTAACTTTGTATTGTGGGGCTTTTCTCCCTGGGCCTCCACTGAAAATGGGCTCTCGAGCCCAGTGGACCTCCCCAGTCATCAAACTGGAATAAATAAATAAATAATAAATAAATAAAATTGTTTTGTTCACAATATAGTGGTAACAGCCAAGAACACCTTATTCAACAGATATTGACATGAGTCATGTTGTATGGCGATAAAAAGTGACATAGGACCTGGGTTATGATAGTCTATGCTTTTAGGATTGCAGCTGATGTTCCTCTAGTAATAGCTGTACTTCCTTATGAGCATGGCCAGTATAATGATGTATTTGGTTGAACAATGTTTAGCACTAAGCTCCATAAGTAATCAATGAGGGAGAATGGTTATTTTCACTTGTCATTTTATCACAAAAATGCTGAAAAGTTGCCTCTGGCAGCATGAATCTGCTGTTGGTCTCACAACAGTCATAGTAGCTGATGAGTGAATGATACTAATATTGTTATAAGTCAGTTTATACTTGTATGCAAATTCTATCAATTTCCACAGATCACTTAATATCTGATCTTGCTTCGCATCTGTCTGTGTGCTATATTGTGGTTGTGATCCAGGTATTACAATGTTTTTCACAATGCTAAATTCAGTCGACATGTTTATTTACAACATGATAGTATAATGCCTTCAGAGGAGTACTTTGTTATACTGTATTACATACACACAGACATGCAAATATTTTAAGAATGGGCAATAATGCCCTTCTAGTCTGATAACCCACAGACACACAGACACACAGACACACCCACACGCACCCACACACACACACACACACACACACACACACACACACACACACACACACACACACACACACACACACACACACACACACACACACACACACACACACACAATTACTACAGCCACAGTAGCAAAAGAAAACCAACTAGTTGCTAAAGAAAACCAAACATCTTGATTTTGTGGTTTCACAGAAAGCCTCACTTCCATGAAGAGACTCAACACTGTCAGGGTTTGTAAATGGAAATGATTAGCTTGCCCTTTGCTTTTGTATAATTTTGACTAGATGTGATAAGTAAATGATCATATAAAGTAATATATAAACGTGTGCAAAAATGTTCATTATATCATCAGTCATCTCAGAGGGACTTGGTTAGACTATTTACATTGTCATTAAAAATACTAGTACTTTAATCTCAGCACTTAATTCACTTCATGGTATTTACAAAACAAGCTTTCACTGTATTTTATTGGAAATTATCTAGATGTTATTGCATGTTATTCTACACTGATATCAACACTATTATTTTATGTTGTTGAACAACTCAAGATGTAAGAGTGCATTAAGATTACTTCACTTTTTCTTCATTTCCTGACCCCAGCCTATACTCATTCTCCTTTTTCCTCCCCTTCCCAGCTCTTTTTCATATTCCATTGCTAGTCTAGGACACCTATACTGGTAGCTACTCTACTTCACTGACTTCCTTATACCTTTCTCCCACCTGTCCCTTAGCTCCTTTATTCCTTCTCCCCTGCTTACCTCTGTTATTCTCCCTCATTTCCCTTTGCTTTCTTACTCTTTAACAGTTACAGTCCTGACCTCTCTGGTCTCCACTGATTATTTTTCTTGAACTCTGAGGAGCCAAGGTTTTGCCCATTTCTTTTGCCTTGCTGTGCTCATGCTCACTCCACACCTCTACCCTACCCCCATTCCCACCCACCCCTGGATCACTTTCCTTTATAGCTAACTTTGTTTCCACACCCATCCAACATTTCCATATATATTACCATTATCCAATCTTACTCCACTCTTTCTCTCTTTGCCCCTCCATCCTTCTATGATTATTTGTCACTTCTCACTCGCTTTCTCTACTTATTTCTCCCTGCCTCAGTACTTTACCTTTCATTTTTCTCCATTCACTTATATACTTCCTCTCTCTTCCTATTCTTTATTCCTTATCATGCTTACCCTTTACCTCTTGAACTTTCTTATTTCCATCCTATCCTACCTTACATCTTACCATACTCAACTCAATCTGCACCCCAACTCACCAATTATCTCTTTTTTATCTGACACTTTTACCTCTTACTCCTCTCCCATTTTACCGACCCTCTTCTCCTGCAGCAATCAATCCCTTCTCAAAATTAAACTCCTCACAAAAAAACCTCTATATTATAAATTTAAACTGAAATTAGTTATCCACATCTCATGTCTTTAGTCCTCCTCCACCTCTGGAACATTCTTCTACTCTCTGGAGACATTCATCCTAACTCAGGCCCTTACAGCATCTCCTCTACCATTTATAACATTACTCCAACTCTCCAGCAACTACCAAACCTTAATTTCAAAACAAATCTCCTTTTACTCCATTGATATTAATAACATACTTAACAAAATAGCTGAATTTCATTTTTGGCTATCTCTGCACTCCCCGACATTATTTATATCAATGAAACCTGGCTAAAACCACACAACATAGACAAGGAGTTTCTCCCCACAGGCAATAATATCTTACGACATGACAGAATGCACAAAAAAAGAAGAGTTGTTGCAATTATGTATTCTGACCTTTACACCTATCTCCCCTAACCATCCCTCACTCCATTTATCACCCAGCAGAACTTATCCTTGCTAACGGAAAGCTAAATAACCACAAGACAATAACTATAGCTGCCATCTATATTCCACCTGCAGACAAAATACTCCTACTTGAACAGATCCTTCACTGGATGGCTGACACTATTCCTAATGAAACTATTATATTAGAATATGTCAATATTGACTGGCTCACCATATGCTCTGACCTCCCTTCCACCTGCATTAATCTTTATGGATTTTCCCAGCTAATCTCCTCTCCCACGTTTCATCATACATCTACAAATGCCAGTTCTACTGTAGACTGGATCCTAGTCTCCCACCCCAACCTTTATCATAACCCTGAATCCCTGCCAGATGCAATCAGTGACCACTCAGCAGTCCATGTCCATAGATTCTCTCCCCATATTACTAGACCACACAAATTAAAAGAGTGCTGTAAATTAACAAACTTTAACCCTGCTATTTTCAATAATTATCTCTGCTATTAACTGGTCCTTTCTCTCTAATATCCCTCTAGACAAACAGTCTTAACTCCCTTGCCCCTCCCAGAACAGTCAGAGTTAAATCACATTGCTCTCCCTGGCTCACCAAGACAACCTGACTACACATTCAAAATAGAGATTCTGTATGGAAACTCTGGCAAAAAACAAAATGCCCTATTCACTACCAAAAATATAGGGAACTCTGTAACCTAGCCAAAAATCATATTAATATTGACAAAAGAAAATTCTTTCAGGTTCCTCTAACCACTCAAACTTCTTCTTCTTCTTTCGGCTTTTCCTGATTAGGGGTCACCACAGCAGATCACCTGTCTGCTCATGATTGGCAGTTGAGTTTTACAGTGTTGAGTTGCCAGCCTGGTGCCCATCCTTCCACAGAAGGCACACACATGCATGCCTAGGGCCAATTTAGACTGTCCAATCCACCTACAGCATGTCTTTGGGATGAAACCAGAGTACCTAGAGGAAACCTGTGTGACCACAAGGAGGACATGCGGACTCTGCACAGAAGGCACCCCAGCTGAGAATCGAACCAGAGAACCTCTTGCTGTGAGGTGGCAACACTAACCACTGCACCACCGTGGCTGCCCCTTCTAACCACTCAAACTAAAAACCCTAAAAATGTTGACATTCTGTTAACCATATTCTCCACCCTGGCAAGCCCTCACCACCCAATCCTTGCTATAATAACACACCACAAGAAGCTTCTTCTATTCTTAATACTTACTTTATTGATATAAGTAAACTCATATCTCCTCCTAACACTACCAACCCCGCACTTCCCAGCATACACCAACAACAAAACTCTCCATTCTCACTGAGTCCCATCCTCACTACCTATATTAAAACCTTCTTCACAAACTGAAACCATGTTCTGTATCTGCAGAAAACATACCTTCACATTTTCTTAAGTTAGCAGCTGACTCCATTGCCTACCCTATATCTTTATCAACTATTATATCTGTGAATCCTTTGTCCCATCTCTCTGGAAAAAAAATCTATACTATTCCAATCCACAAGGGAGGCAACTCAGTAGAACTCTCTAATTACCATCCAGTCACCATTTTGCCAATACTCTCCAAACTTCTTAAAATGCATTATCCCTACTCAGCATGGTTTTCACCCTCACAATAGTACCACTACTGCTCTTATCTCCTTTACTAACTTTATGTCCCTTGTTAGAGACAATAATAAACTTGTTTCCTGCCTCTTCTTAGACCTCTCCAAAGCCTTCAGAGTTGTCTCCCCCTCTATCCTCCTCTCTAAACTATCTCAACTAAAACCTTTCCTCTTCCACTATCTCCTGGTTTACTGGCTACCTTACTAACAGGCAACAATCAGTTAAATGGTTCACAGCCCTATTCCCCCTTTCTCCCAGTAAAAATGGGTGTCCCTCAAGGTTCTATTTTGTGTCCTCTTCTTTTTAACATATGTATTAACCAACTTAATATTTCCTGTCCTCAGTCTTCCCTTATACAGTATGCAGATGACTATGCCATCATTACCACAGCCGGCAATCTCTCTGATCTGCTTTCCCTCTCTCAAACCTCCTTTAACTTTATTGAGACTTGGATTTATAACAACCAGCTCATTATTATCCTCAAAAGACTAAACTCCTTCTATTTCTACCTAAAACTCGACATGATTTAAAATCCTCTTTCACCATCACTTCTCTCAACAGCACCATTATTTCACCTGAACCCCACATTAAGCTGCTTGGTGTAATCATTAATGACCAACTTAAGTTTACCTACCATGTAGAGTACTATATAAAGAAAACCCACTAAAAACTTGGCCTACTTTACAGAAATAAAATTTTTCTCACCCCTAACTCTAGAATCTCACTTGGCTAAGCCTTTTTGCTTCCCAATCTCCTTTATTGCTCCCAAGTCTTAACTAACTTACAGTCCTCTCTTCTATCTAAATTAGAAATTACATATAACAAAGTTGCCAGATTTGCTGCTAACTTGCCACCTAAAACTCATCATAGCCTTGCTCTCCAAAATCTTAACTGGTTAGAATTTCCTAATCAACTCAGCTACTCTCAACTTCTTATAATCCACACTATCCTTAAGAATTCCTCTTCTTGCCCCAGTCTATCTTCTCTTGTCTCTCTTTATAATGTACCTCACCCCCTTAGAAGTGTTGACCATTGTCTTTTACAAATTCCCAAGCCAAAAAAATCTTATGGACAAAACCTTTACTGCTACCTCCCCGCTCTTTCATGGAATAAGCTTCCTTTTGGCTCTTAGAAATATCACTCAATCCCAAGTTTTTAAAGCGGGTCTCTGACAATACTTGCTTAGCTCTAGCAAATTTCAGTGTAACCACCTCATCTTAATATTCCCTCCTTCCCCAATCTAACCTTTTCCCCTTTTTCTACTTGTCTTACCTCCTCCCTCACTTTTCTTTCCACTTCCTTCCCTACTTATGTCCAATCTCTTCATAACTTTCTTTGTTTTATTAAACATTTTCTACCTCTCTCTTCCTACTCTTGCCTAATCATCTTTTTCTTATTCTTCCTTTTCCTGATTAACCTCTCTGTCTCTCTTTTCTAAGCCAGACTCTCTATTAATTAATTCTTAACTCTCCTGCTTGTTCACCCTGCTCTGTTCTAATTCTCCATTACAGCTTCATCTTATTTAATTTTCTTCATTACTAATATCTCTTCTCTATCCATAATTGGCTTCCATACTTCTTCTGAAGTAAATTCTATATCACTGATACTAAGTACTAACTTCTGTATTTAGAATATCTTCCCTTGCACCACCTATACTTGGAAACACCTTTGTTTTATGCTTGACTACTTGTCAAATGGAGCACTATTTTACTTTGATTTTGCTAATGTTAAACTTGCACTATTTGTTACTCAGATACCTACCTACTGTATTACGTATTGTTTAATTGCTGTTTTATGTTAACTCTTGAGAGTTTCTCCCTGGGCCTCTGCTAAAAAAGGGCTTATGCCCAGTCGGACATACCCGGTAAACAAATGTCAAATAAATAAAAATAAATAAAATAAGTATTGCCAGGGGCAATTTGACGGGTTAGGACCTGAAAATGTTCTTTGGACCGGTTCACTCACTTAGCCAACAACTAAGCAAAGGAACTTACAAACAAAGAATAAATAAATTAATTAATGAAAAAGCAAACAGATAAAATGTATGCCATTGTCAAGTGGTTCATAAGTTTTGCATTTCTTTACAGACCAACAAACTATACTTGTGCACTCACCCGTTCTGTTTTCTCTTTCTGGTTTTGTTCCTGTAATGAATGCCTTGAGAAATGAGTATGCAGTGTGTGTTCTTTTGTCCTTGACTGCCTCCTTGTCATTTCTGAACTGATATTCTATAGCATAAAAAAAATGTAGTATAGTCAGGAAAAGCTAGGTGAGACACTCACACAAATATTTATTAAATTAGTCATAATCTGGAAAATGTTTATTAAATTAGTAAGAATTTCTGTATTGCCAACAGCCAATATGTATGTATATAGCTCCATAAACATAAGACAATGGCACTGATATTGACAGTTGGCACACATATCAGTCCACAAGAAGCTTAACTCTGCATGCTCATAAATTGTAAAAAAATAATGTGCTAGCAATGTCTTACACAAGCCATCAAAGAAGCATTAATCATATTGCTCTTTGTATGTTCTGTAACATGTTGCATTGCTCTTTGTATGCTCTATAACATGTTATATTGCTCTTTGTATGTTCTGTAACATGCTGTATTGCTCTATGTATGTTCTGTAATATGTTGTATTGCTCTTTGTATGTTCTGTAACATGTTCTATTGCTCTTTGTATGTTCTGTAACATGTATTGTTCTATGTATGTTCTGTAACATGTTGTATCGTTCTTTGTATGTTCTGTAACATGTTGTATTGCTCTTTGTATGCTCTGTAACATGTTGCTCATTTCATGTACTTCAGTGCCAGAGCAAGGACTTAAAGAGAAAGAGGATGCCCCAGACACCGCACCACGTTGTAAGGGCACTGATCAGTTTATAAGATGTCATTAAGTGAACCCAGCTGTAAGTGTTTATAGGCAGCAGGGGGGGGGGGGTCACACTGGCTGACAAGGGTGATAAACTGCCTTGCTACACCTCTTATGCAACTAATACGGCTGGTGCCAACTATCAGGTATCTTAAGGACCATATTCACATGGAATTTTACTGTGACAGGACAAATTACACCTATATGATAAGATGGGTATATTACAGTCTAAATGTTAATGTCAGAACTACCATGCTAAGTACATGTACTTGACTTTCTGTACATTACTTAGTAAATTTCCAGGTGGCAAAAACTGTTAATCATGTCTGTGTTTATGATAATGCATTAGGTGCAGGGTTCGTATCTAGCCAAGATGACATCTGTGCCAATTTAGAGATCCTTAGTGTCAATATTTTACTTGTATGAGGCCACAAATTGAGAAACCATCACAGTGATTATAGATCAGAGTGTGTGTGTATGTACCTCTATGTAGCATTTCTAGATGTAAGCACATGCATATAAATAGTGAGCACGTGCAGGCAGTAGTGCCATTTTGAGAGAACAGCCAGAGTGTTAGCATGTATGAGTGCAGTAGTCAGTCTGTATATAAGTTTAAGTTTAAGTTACAAAGCCTCATTCCTGATATGTTTGTATGTAATAAAGCTGCTTGTACTGAACCTATGAATGTTCGTCTGTTTTATCCTGACCAGACGAGCGACGTGGTGTCAGAACCAGGATTATGACAGCAACTTTTTCAAGAGGTGCAGACTTTAAGGTGAAGGCAGATCAAACAGGATGAGCGAAACGGCGCTCAGACAAACAAAAAAAGCAAGAAAAGAACTTAAGTTAACAAAAGACTCCACAAATGATTTATTTGGTACAGAAAATGAAGCAGTGCATTTGCAAGGCACAAAACGCATTATTAATCAAATGTGAAAGCGCTCGTGATTGAATTTGTTCCTGTTTTGTCTGTTTTTTGAAATAAACTAATTTCATCATTTGGCTCGGCGAGGAATATCTATATCAGTTGCAAACCCGTATTTATTGAGACTTTCCATTTGGGTGCATACAAAACTTTGATTTGCAGCACAACAGTGTTGGCGGTTTGTGCTTCAACTACAGGGCTTGGCGGGTCCTCTTCCGGTTTTGTTACTGGCACATCTTTTTTTCGTTGTTTATTAATCAAATGTGTAGCACGATAGTTATAATTGATCAAACGAAGGGCACAAAACATATTAATTAAATGAAATGTTTGAAACCACAACATTTGATAAAACTAGAAGGGATATTCATATGGGGCTCAGAATTACCTTTGGTTTGCATAACAAGCATGTTTAAAGTAAAACGGGCACAAGAAAAGTATAAAGAGTATGATAAGAGATTAAAAGGGCTAATTAAGCTTAAAGAGCAAGGTAACTGCATGTTTTTTAGTAAAAGACTGTGTTTGGGCACAAACTACTGTTTCACATTAACCAAAGCCATTCAAAGCATAACTAGTGTTGTTCAAAGTATCTCAGAGTGTGCAAAGTGTTTGCAGAGTGTGTGCTTTATTACAGTGCAATTATTTAATTATTTCAAAGAGTTTGCTCTGTGCAAAATACAGTTATATTGCAATGTCCAGTCAAAGTACAGTCATTTTGAAAAGTTTCTTGTGCTGTGTGCATTTATTCACAGAGTGCTGCCATTTCAAAGTGTTTCTTACACTGTGCAGTTATTTCTCAATGTACAGCCATTTTGAAGAGTTTCTATGCTGTGTACAGTTTATTTGCAAAGTGCATTCATCTCAAAGTGTTTCTTACTCTGAGCTTTTTCTGCCGTGTACAGTTTATTCACAAAGTGCATTTATTTTGAAGAATTTCTTACATTGATAAGGAGTGATTTCACAAAATGCAGTGATTTCAGAGTGTTCTTGTGCTATGGAGACTTATTTGGCAAAGTGCAGTGATTTCAAATAGTTTGTTGTGCTATTGGGCATAATTACAAGTACTGGCATAACATTCTGGCATATTTATGTGCATTTTTGTACATAATTCCAAGCACCTTCCCTACTGTGTGCTGAGATGGCAGAGGCATTTTGCATGCCATGTCCTCTTGTGTTTGATCATAATACCAGAGAATTGGAGAGTATTTGAACAGGGATACAATATTTTCATGCAAACAGCTTTTTTGACAAAGATGCATGTACAAGGGCATTCATTTTGCTTAACTTAGCTGGGTCAGAGGACAGTGAAACAGAGCGTTCATTTGTGTATGTACCAGAAGTATATGCAGGAAAGGGGAAAACTGCCATACTTGGTATAGACTAAATCAAGGGAGGACCCTGAGTGCTTAAAATGTAAATTTAGAGAAATGTGCAACCCCCAGACAAATGTTACATTACAGAGGCACTTATTTTATACAAGAGACCAAAAGCCAGGTGAAGCTTTTGCAGCTTATATCACTGACTTGAGAAATAAGGACAAAATGTGCAGATTTGGTGACTTGAGAGATGAGTTAGTAAAGGACAGGCTTGTGTGTGGTGTTAATAATGCTGCAGTGAGAAATATTTTGCTTTGTGACAGTGATTTAACATTAAGAAAAGCCATAGAGATATGTCAACTCCATGAGCTCACAGAAAGGCACACAAGTATGCTTGCAAGTGATAAGACCATGGTTTCAGCAGCCTCTAGAGCAAACATCAATAGCATGCAACAAGTGGCAAGCAAAAACAGGCCTAAGCACATGGCAGCTGCAATCCCTGCAGGGTTTCTTGGGAGGAGCCGTAGCATTCTAGCAAGTTCTTAGACTAGCTCAGTAAATATGGTATGGTCAGTGCAGTATAAGGGTGAGTAAGCAAAACCCAAGTCAAGTCTTATTGTTAACTGTCATAATTGTGGAGACAGTCATGAGTCTAAAAGAGAGAAGTGCTTATCATTTGGTTAGAAATGCCACAAGTGTAAAAATGGAACCATTTTCAAAAGTTTTGTAAATCAAGCAAGCCTCATTGAGTTATTACGAAAGGTCACTCAAAAAAGCAAGTTGATCATGTAGAAAGCTGCAACCCTACTTTCTATATAGATGGTATATCAGTGGTCAGTGAAAAGGTTAATGCAGTAGATTTGTTGGCAAAGAATTAAGTATTTTGTGCTGTCCTGATCAATAGCGAACCCATGGAGCTCAAAGTAGACACTGGTTCAAAGTGTAATGTAAAGTCAGCAGAAACATTTGCTAAAGTGAGAGATGGTGAGCAACTTAATTTGGCCAATTGTGTGAAGCTTGTTGCTTAGGTAGTTAAAGAGATTCAAACCGAAGGGTCAGTAGTGCTTTCATGCTGTTTGGCTGGGAACAGTTACAGCTTGCAATTTTATGTAGTCAGAAGACCTGTGCAGTCATTATTAGGTCTCAGAGGCAGTCTAAGAATGAAACTGCTTTCTTTTGCCACTCATCATGTAAGCACATGTCCCAGTTCCAGCTTTACTGTCACTATTTTCTCAGAGTATGCTGATGTTTTCAATGACAAGTTAGGCAAACTTCCAGTTGTGTACTCCATGAAAGTAGAGCCAGAGGTCAGTCCAGTGGTCAGACCAGCAAGAAGAGCTGCAATAGCTATGCAGGACAAAGTCAAGCTCCAGTTAGACAAAATGGTGCAGCAAGGTGTGATTTGTCCAGCCACAGAACCAACTGAGTGGGTGTCTGCCATGGTAGCTGCTCATAAGAAAAGTTCAGATGAAATCAGAATATGCATTGACCCAAGACACTTGAACAAGGCATTAAAAAGACCTCATCATCCTATGCGTACAGTTGAGGAAATTGCCACCTTCATACCAAGTGCCACTGTTTTGTCTGTCTTAGATTCAAAGAGTTCACTATGGCAAGTAATGCTTGATCACAAATCTTCACTACTGACTACATTCAGTAACTCATTTGGTAGATACAGATCCCTCAGGATACCTTTTGGAATAAATTCTGTCAGAGAATTTTTTTCAGGCGACTTGTGTGCAATAATAGTTGATGATTTACTGGTTGGAGGCAATGGTGAAGCAGAGCATGGCAGAAACCTCAGGAAAGTTCTGGACAGAGTGCATAAAGTGAATTTAAAGCTCAGTCCTCTGAAATGCAAATTCAGACTACCAGAAGCTACTTTTGTAGGTCATTTATTTACCATTACAGGCTTACGACCAGACTCTTCTAAGCAAGCAGGCATTCTTGAGATGCCAGCTCTGGACAATGTACAAGCTTTACAACATTTTCTTGGTATGGTTAACTACTTGGGCAATTTTATCCCTGATTTAGTGAGTTATCAGCACCTTTAAGAGAGCTGACATGCAACAATGTTGTCTGACACCAGAGTGCATTTGATAACCTGTGGAATAAAATCCCGGTCCATGTGAGGCAGAGCACCTCGCTGGCTCTGTTCAAGAGAAATCTTGACCGGTGGATGGGAGATCATAGGTTTACCATCTCTGTGTCACTGCTGGACAGAGGCACAACAAACTAAACTTTGGGCTAGGCTTATAAATGCCTTAGGGCAGGTAGCCTAGTATAAACCTATGAACCTATGAACCTAAATAGCAAATTGCCAACCCATCTACATTGAGATACTATGATGTCCACAAACCAGCAATTTTTTCCTGTGATGCTTTAAAGTTCAGTCTTAGTTATTCTTCAAGAGGGCAGATTTGTTGCATATGCATCTAGAACTCTTACCCAAACTGAGATGCAGTATATTCAAATTGAGAAGGAAATTATGGCAATTGTGTTCACATGTTCGAAGTTCCATGATTATATTTATGGCCGAGCTATCCAAATAGAAACTGACCATCAACCTCAAGTCACTGTTTTAAAGAAGCCTATGCATACCACTTCACCAAGACTACAAAGAATGATGCCCAAATTGCAAAAGTATAATTCCAAAATGGCCTATACAAAAGGCAAACTTCTTTATCTGGCTGATAGCTTGTCCAGATCACAGAGAAATACCACGGAACAGCTTGATGCAGAGAATTTTGACTTTGATGTCATGGAAGTATGTAATTTTTATGCCACAAGACTTGATGAGCTAAGAGGTCATACAAAGACTGATCTAATTTTGCAAAAGCTCTACCACTTCATCAATGTAGGATGGCCGTCAAAGCAATCCTGTGTACTGCCAGAAGTGCAACCTTACTTTCCATGCAGAGATGAGATGCTGATAGAAGATGGTATCATTTTCAAAGGACCAAAGGTCATTCTTCCTACTTCCTTACAACATGAATACATTCAGATTTTGCATCGTGGTCACCCAGGTTCAGATTCTTTCAAAAGAAGGGTGAGAGGATTAGTATTTTGGCCTTCTCTATCGAAAGACATTGATAAAGTGCTTTCTTCATGTTCAGTGTGCAACAGTTCTAAGCCGCATTTGCAAAAACAGCCACTTCAGCTAAGCCAAATTCCTGAACTATCTTGGTCAATAGTAGCAACTGACATATTTGTTTGGAGCAATAAGCATTACTTAGTGTTGGTAGACTCTTATTCAAACTGGGTTTAGATTGATTTGCTACCTAACCTAAAGTCCAGTGCTGTTATTATTAAGATGAAATGTCTCTATAGTAGTCCACACAAAGTTATTTCTGACAACAGTTCTCATTTTACCAGTCAATTGTTTCAGAGATTTGCAAAAGAGTGGGACTTTAATCATGTATACCCACAGTCAAACGGCCTTACTGAACATGCAGTACAGAGTGCAAAGCAATTACTAGAGAGGTCAAAGCGTGACAATACTGATAACAATGTTTATCAGCTTCTCCCATTAGGGGTTGCCAAAGTGAATTACCGGTCCACAGATTGATTGGCAGTGGAGTTTTTACGGTGTTGAGGTGCCAGCCTGGTGCCCAACCTTCACAGAAGGCACACCCACATACACATCTTTAAAACTCACTCGACTGCAGGGAGAACATGCAGACTGTGCACAGAAGGCACTCCAGCCAAGAACTGAACTGAAGAATGTCTTGCTGTGAGGTGACAACACTAACTGTTGCACCACCAAAAGCATGACAATACTGATGTTATCTTGAATTTACTTAATCTCAGAAATATACCCCGTGCAACCTACTTGGCTCGCTTGCTCAGAGACTTCTATCTAGGCAAACTAGAACAACCTTGACTATCAGTTCTAGTTTGTTGGTGCCTAATGCTAAAAACAACAGAGCAATCAAAGCCCAAAGTTTTAAGAAGCATTCTTCTCAGAAGTCCAGCTATGATAAAATGAGCAGATTTCTTCATCAGTTAAAAGAAGGAGAGACAGTGAGGATGCAAACGGCAAAAGGCTTTGATCGAATTGGTCAAGTGAGAGGTATATGTACCAAGCCAAGATCCTACTTAGAGGAATCTGAGGGTATAAATACAGAAGAAACCCCAGACATCTTCTTCCTGTATCAGAAATGATATTGCAGCATCATACCTGTGATACAGACTCTAGATCTCACAGCAGCCCTGACAAAGTTCATACCGAAGAACATATCTCAATATCCATTCCTATTCCTAATGATGTCCAGATGTCCCCAAAGTTGAATATTCCTTGAAGACAGTCCTGGTTGCTAGATCCAATTCTGACTTTTATGTTACACAATCAGGTCGCACTTCCAGACCTAGTGTAAAATACACAGCAACCTGGACATGATTGTTTTATATGTGTCTAATTTTGTACAATTGCATGTCAAGGAATTAGTTCTGTATAACTGCATGTCAAAAGATCATTTCTGTAAATTGCATGCCATTGAATACTGTTATTTCGTATAAGGACTATTTCTCAAAGAGGGAGGATGTATATCAGGGAGTGTGTATGTACCTTTAAGAAGCATTTCCAGATGTAGCATGTGCATATAAATACTGAGCACGTGCAGGCAGCAGTGCCATTTTGAGAGAGCAGCCAGAGTGTTAACATGTATGAGTGTGGTAGTCAGTCTGTTTATAAGTTTATTTAAGTTTAAGTTACAAAACCTCATTCCTGATGTGTTTGTCTGTATTAAAGCTGCTTGAACTGAGCCCACAAATGTCCGTCCATTTTATCTTGACCAGAAGAGTGACACTGATTTATGACTTTTTTGGTTTCATTGTTTGTGTGATGGTTGGCATTGCACTCTGGGGCCTCTCGTCTATGGCCCTCACTGGATGATAGTTCTCTTTCCATGGAAAAATTCAGATTTGAATTTTGCACGTACAAAGACTTAGGCAGAAGTTGTGCAGATGAGACTGGCAATGTCATGCCTTAGTCATCACTTTGGACAGTACTGACTGCAGAAAATACATCTATTATATAATGTCTTTAGTGGCTCAACATGTTTCTGAAGTGTGTTCGGAGTAACAGCACAAGCAGTGCAGGGTTTTAATTCATATTATAAGGAGTTTAACTTTTTTGGGCATAAGGCATGTTTTTTTTTCTTTCTGTACTTAAACGAGAACTACACATAGAATTTAAAGGTGAATGTAGGAACACAATTGTATAGAAAGACTGTTGAACAAGACAAATGCGATGTCTCCCCTGCAGTAGTCATACCACTGATTACGGAAAAACCACACGTCTGTGTTCATGATGTTAACAATATTATGTGTGCAAAAGTATGAGGAAGTAAAACTATCAAGATCATGGATTAGGAAAATATGAAGCGAACAGCAATACAGCATTAAAAACATGTACAGCCCTGGATTCAATGGAATATATTTTTCATTAACCCAAATGTACTTTGTACTAATATATGCTGTGTACAATATTATCTGCTGTAAATTCTGTATGTCCCCTTACTCAGAATGCATTATAAAATAAATGCATCCTAATGTCAAAGAAAACAACATGTCATCACTCAAAGTCAGCATTTCTAAAAGTCTTTCTTATTCTTTACATGACAGTTAGTATGCAGTAATGTTAGTATGCAGGAATAATTGTAGAACACGGGCACTTCATGCCCTTTGGCAAAAATTCAGAAAAAAAATTACTCATTCACTAAGACTTTGCCATCAATCACACAAATAAGTTTGGTTTCGGTAGACGTCAGCATTAAAGATATTACAGAAATCAAGGCAATGGAAACTTTTCCACAGCAATGTATTTGCCTAAACGTATTACTGCATTAAAGGAACAGCTCAAAGTGCAATAGTTACAGGGTTGGTAGAAGTAGGTTTAAATCCAATCCTTTTCAAAGTTAATACTTCAGCTTACACCTTTGGAATGTCATTCCTCCTTTGGCATTAACAGTTAGTGCAGAAAATCTGGAAGTTTGTGTTCTTTTTAGTCATGAGTTTGATCTAAGGTGCTATCGATCACAGTTTTTTTTTTTACATTTTATATGCCACCAAGACATTTTGTAGTGCTTAAATAAAATTTACAACACTGCTTGACAACAACATTCTGGAGATTTTCATGTCATATTTATTTGTGACAATGTTCATACTATAAATGCTGTCAACCACAAGGGGTGTCCAACCTTTTGGCTTGCTGGGGCCACATTGAGTGAACAGAAATTCTCTTGGGGCCGCATATAAAATATATATCATATAGTTAACTCTTTAAGCTGCACTAGGAGACCAAAGTTGATCTCCTGGCTGTACTGTAGGTGCATTCGAACAATGAATAAATGCTTAATATTTGCCTTAAAATTCTAATTCTCATTCTAATTCTAATTCTCTAATCTAACAGTTAACTCTAACATCTTAGTTAATATATATATATATATATATATATATATATATTTTTTTTTTTTTTTTTTTTTTTTTACAAATAAACAGATATTCACTACAGCACTAGCATTTCTTACTGGGAAAAACCACTCCAGCAGTCCAGCTACATAAAATGTCAACATTAGCAGTCCTACAATACTATAATCCACAAAAATAAGCCAACAAATTTGCAATAAAGTAAAGAATTCACATTACTGACTTAATAAAACAATTCTGAATAAGCTACAAGAGGGTCTCACCCAAACAAATGACTGGTGCCAGAAACATGGCCTCAAACTATATGCCAAAAAATGCATCATCATCCCCTTTGAGGAGAGTGATGTCCCCACAAATTATCACATTAATAACAATGTTTTAAGCACGCAATCAGTCGTGAGGTGCTTGGGCACCCAGGTTGATAGAAACCTGACTTTTGACCACTATGTTGTCTCCGTTGTATGGAAAGCTTTTTACATGGCCCATCTCATTAGTAAGGGTATCATCCAGGGACAAGGAGGTCATAACATCCCTGTATTCTTCCTTTACGAGAGCAATTATTGAGTGCAATGCCCCTTTTGGCATGTGCCTCAGCAAAATACCATGCTAAAAGAAAGACTACAACCATTTCTGACAAAAAAGGTCAAAGGACTAAGTTCACTTAGTTATCCAAACAGACTAAAAAGCTTCTTGCTTTCCTCTGTCTCTCACTGGCCCCTATAAATTTCATCACTGGCTTGATTTCCAGGCTAAGAAAGATCCTGCCTTAATGGACTTTCTCCACCTCAAAAATACTGGTTATATTTAAAATGCTCTCTACAAAGATAACAGTCTTCACTGCAAAATAAACAAGCCACTTTGTATGGGCAGGTTCTTGACACAAAATCCTTCAACTTCTATTAAAAGCTCCTCTCATTATCAAACAAAGTAGTTCAGAAACACAACAACTGAATGGATAGCCATAAATGTACTCCTTGAGTAATTAGCATAGCTACAGATGGAAAATCCACATACTAACCTTTCCTAGCTGGATGGCTAAGATCTAATATTGGTTACTCAAGTCTATTTGCCCAAGAAGAGGTGCCTATTTAACTAAGAATTCCATTTGCAAAAATATATTCAGTATACATATTAAATCTCTCTCTCTTAAACACACAGAAGGAGCCCCTACTTGTAAAATAGGCAACCTCAGTAATTACATGGCACAGACTCACTGAATGAAATTGTCTGGAAGTTAAAATATCTGAAAAAAAGATGGATTCATCCATGCAATTTCCCACCACCAAAAGGACCATCAATAAATCAACAAACAACTGCTCACCAAAAAGTAAATCAATAAGAAATCCATAAACTCTCTAAGATCATACTACATAATGGAGTAAACATATAACTTCCGTCCAATCTAAAACCATTTGACATTCAGACATTTTAATTTGTGCAGACGTTATTCACAGACTGACAGTTTACTGAGCTGTAATGCTGACCTTCGCTTTTGAAAAAAACAAATTCCCAGACTTTGTGAATAGCTCAAAGTGCAGAGGATTATTTTTTTATTTATTATGTATTTATTTATTTTGGAAAACATCTTTAAAACTGTTAAATTGATCACACACCCAGAAACACAGAAACGTTATTGTGATAAGTAAACCACAGACTGCTGCAAGAAATCAAAGTCACATTAGCACTCTATGCTTACGTCCGAACCAATGAAGCATACCTGTCAATTCCAAAGAATTAAAGTAGCTTAATAAGAAAGTTATTTGCAAGGTTACATGGCAGTTTATATTGGAAATAAGCAGAGATATTAAAAAAGCTCTGTTTCTCATAATTATGCTAAAAAAAGTCTTCCAAGGTAAATACAACCTTCTAATTTAGCTTGGAACCATACCTCTCAACCTTAGAGCAAGAAATCTGGACAAAGTGAAAAATAAAAAGTGTGACACAGGCCCAAAAATAGTTATGCATCACAGACACGACTGAAACAGCTGTAGCTGCAAACATTTTACATCGCGTATAATGTTTCTATCCTA
This sequence comes from Protopterus annectens, assembly GCF_019279795.1. NCBI lineage: Eukaryota > Metazoa > Chordata > Ceratodontiformes > Protopteridae > Protopterus > Protopterus annectens. Next base: position 1,658,762,989 of record NC_056732.1, read on the forward strand.
TCATTGTCAGTTAAGCATTATATGTCTCATTCAATCCTGCCTTTTTTTGCAACAAAGAAAACCATGCTTTGAAATGACAAATGCATTAAAAATAATAAAACACATTGCATCCACATCCTGCAACTTCCTACCTGCAAACAACCACAGAGCTTTCACTGAAACTAGCGCTGGTTATTTCCCCAGAATGACAGCTCTCCCTAATTAAGTCTAATGGTATACAATCTACCAGGATCTGGACTACCTGAAATAAATTAAATTATGGCCTGTAAATTGCAAGTGCACTTTGTTTAATTAAACTATATTTCAAAGCCCACTTGCTGTATTTTTTTAGTAACATCCCAATATCCATTTCCAGGTCACTTTACAAGACATTGGCAGTGGTAGACTTGGCATCCTCCAGATCCCTACAAGACCACACTCATACTGTTAACATTGGCCATTAAATGTAAATATCCCTCCACTGTAAGTGACAAGAAGCTATGTCTTAAAACATCTACTTTTGGCATGCCTAGTACCCAAGTATCAGGTTTTGAAACAAAGAAACATATTCTCCACAGTCTGTAAGTCTCTTTCTTTAATAATCATCTGCTGTTTCAGCACTCCCAACACAAACACACACATACACACCAAAACCCCCAACATTTAAAAAATGACATTGTGCCCACTTGATTTGCCAGTATTGATGATCCACCAAAGATATGCTTACTATTGTCCAGTCTACCACTGTTTAGAACCCCTCCTAAAACTGTACTGGGTGCTTTTTTGTTTGTCAAAAAAAAAAAAAACTTTATATGCTACAGTCCCACAAAGTCAGTCCACTACTGACCCATTAACCCTAGGCTGCTGTCTCATTCTTATTCCCTGGAACTGCATTACCTTGGAAGATTACTTTTACTTCCTAAGCAAAAGACACAAATTGGAAGATGAGACAAAAGTCCAGACATTCTTCGAAAATCCATACAGTTGAGAGGTATGATTTCATATTCAATACAACACTCTCCCTGTCAGGAAAGCTGCAATTTAATGAAGTGCACTTTTAATGTAGGATATATTTGTGAGCTAACTTGTTTGTGTTCAGTAGGTAGACTGATCATCGTTAGCCTCTTTTTGCATGTATCTCTCTCTGTCATGCACACACACGCATAATACACACACACACACACACACACACACACACACACACACACACACACACACATACACACACACACACACACACACACACACACATACACACACACACACTCACACACACACACACACACACACACACACACACACACACACACACACACACACACACACACACACTCTACTTCTACTTTCACACACAAACATTCTGCTTTCATGCATGCACTCACTCACTCCATACTTACCTATTAACACAGATTAAGTGCTGTCCCTTTCAAAGGCAATGGCTGCAAATCATACACGAGTCCCTCTTCAGCGAGAACACACACACACTGATTCTTTGACACAAAATAATGGTGTGAACACGTAGACCCTTCTTTGGCGCAAAAAAAATAAAAACTAGAAGGATGCTTTGGTGCATCTGCACACCGATGTTAGAGTTACAGGTCACGGGCGCGAAAAACACAACAAAAAAGTGTTTTGGGGCATGCATACATCGATGTTGGAGTTAAGAGGTAGAGGGCCGCATGGAAGAGCTCTGAGGGTCGCATGTGCACGGGCAACAGGTTGGACATATCTAATTTAGATTATCCCCCCTCCCCATTTTCTTGCAAGAATCATGGGCACTAGCCCCGGAGCTGAGTTAGTTGCTGATTCTAATATAAGTTGTTCATTGAATTTTGTTTTCAACAGCATCATCTCTTTTGTTACAGGTTCCTCTTCCCAGCAGGCCTTTAGAGAAAGATGGTAACATTTAATGTCCTAAGCCTAGGGTCTTTTTTTCAGAGCTGGAAGCCACACACTAATAGGATAAAGCTTTCCTTAACAAGAAAAAAATTCATCCTGCTGTACAGAGGGATACCTAGGCTGCTGAACTACCTGCCAAAAACCCAAGGTGATGTTCATGAAAGGAATCATCCACCCCAGCAAGCACCATCGCTGAAATTCCACCACAGATTTTGGAAAGCACTCAAGAAGCAGAAAGTAATAAAGAAGATACTGACTCAGGGACTCCAGTGCTATGTGGGGGAAGCTGTAGATGATTATCTAGAAGACGGTTTGGATTCCATGCCAGATCAAAGCAGATGAAAGATCTTTGGCTTGTTTTTTTATGAAGAACTTTGGTTTCAAAAGTTCTGAAGGGAGCAATACTCCTATCAAGCCTCTTCAGGCCATTCCTGATCACCAGACCACATCAACAACCACAAAAATGCAAAACAGAGTTCCTCTACATTCTGATAAGAGTATGCAAGCAGAGGCAGACCTCCCTAAAACACAACTGCTAGTTCCTATAGCTGACAGTAACTAGGCAAAGTTGACACCTCTCCAGTCCTCACATCACAGTGAAGGCCCGCCACAAACATTATAGAGAAAGCTATTGAGGAAGATTATACAGACATTTTTGAGTTAATTGACATGCAGGGTATCCATAGGATGCTTGGGGATAAGAATACAGCCTCAAAAGACCTTGTCTCAGCTTTTGCTGCCCTCGATAAGAAAGCTTCCACTAAAATCATGTTAAGAAGCTGGGATAATTGGATACTGGGATTCACTGTTTATATGGCTATTATAAGTGAAAAAGATCCTAATCATTATCTCTCCCTTTTAGCTTATTTCCTCTCTATCAGGGAACCACACAACATCAGAGGTGGTCCTTGTATGAGCAATGGTTTAGAAAATTGAGAGCCACTGAAAAATCTCTTTGTTGGGACCACCAACACCCTGACTTAGCACTATGTTTGATAAGCCCAACATCTAGGGAGATCCCAACCCATCAGATGACCAACCCAAGTTTTATATGCTGTTGGGCATTCAATAATGTACATGGCAATCTTTGCTCACAGCAGTTCCTATTGTGGTGAGAATCATTCAGTAACCAGTTGTTGGCCAAAACTTGGGCAACTAGTATCAACCTTCAGCTCAGGATCAGTCAAGAAAGGTATAAGCATGAGAGAGAACATGCTGCCCAGAGGTATGTCTCCTTTTCTTGGGCAAAGAGGAACATCAGGGGGACAGATGCATCCTCAAGGAGTCACATTCTCCAATCAGGGTCTTTACATTTGTTGCCAGGCTAGGAAATTACCCCAATAAACAAGCAACTTGTTTTCATATTAAAGGGTTACTGTCAGGCTTTGCCATTGTATTTACAGTCTCAAGGAACTGAAAATGAGTTTTATAAAAGTAATCCTATTTTAAGGGAAGGGAGGATGACGTTTATAAATTAATTGAAAAAGAAGTACAGAAAGGGAGGGTTGCTGGTCCCTTTAAATCCCCCTTGGCACTAATTTAAGATATCTCACATTGTATTAGTCCCAAAAAAGAAAGAAGAGAAATTTTGTTAATTTCACCACCTTTCTCGCCTCTCTGGATTCTCCATTAATGATTTCATTAACAAAGATCAAAGCAAATTACAATACACATCTTTGGATCAATCAGCTAAGATCATCAAGAAATTTTCAGACTCTTGGCTTTGCAGTGCTAGACATTCAGTCTGCTTTCTGGCTTGTCCCCATCAGAGCGAAAGACTGGTCCCTCTTGGGTTTTGCATTCTAGGAAAAATCGTTCATTAATAAGGCTATGCCCATGGGTTGCTCTTTGGTTTGCTCAGTTTTTGAACATTCAGTTCAGCATAATGCTGGTGCTGATAGCGTCATGTTCCTGCACAGGATGCCATCCGTTCTTTAGATGGCGATTTCATAACAGGTTAAGGAGCCAATAGAGCAAAGCCAAGAAGGCATGTGAAATTTCATGGACTTGTGCAGTTCCTTTGGCACTTGACAAATTGGACTGTCCTAGCCAGGTCATTACCTTTAAGAGCCTAGTGACTAACATTCAAGCAACTGTGTTTCAATTCTCTGCTGAGAAGCTGCACTGCCTCAGTATTTCAATCAACAGGCTTTTAAAGCCATTGAAGTTACAATCAGTGAAGTCATGCAGCTTCATGGGCTTCTTAACTTTGCATGCAGGGTTATTTTCCCAGGCAGGACCTTTCTTAGAAGCTTATCTAATTTACTGAAAGGTGACAAATAGAAACATCACTGGGTTCACATTTCAGCTAAGATTAAGAATCTTCCAGAATCAAATGTCAATAGATAAATAAATAAATAAATAAATAATTTAGAGAGGCTCTCCACCTGTTGAAGATGTTTTTAAACCACTACAATGGGATCACGCTTTGGCAAAAGTCCTGAATTTCTTGTAATGATTTGCAGCTTTTAACTAATGCAGCCACAGCTTTATGGATGGATGGATATTTTCAAGGAAGATGGTTTTCAACAGGCTTTTAAAGCCATTGAAGTTACAATCAGTGAAGTCATGCAGCTTTATGAGCTTCTTAACTTTGCATGCAGGGTTATTTTCCCAGGCAGGACCTTTCTCAGAAGCTTATCTAATTTACTGAAAGGTGACAAATAGAAACATCACTGGGTTCACATTTCAGCTAAGATTAAGAATCTTCCAGAATCAAATGTCAATAGATAAATAAATAAATAAATAAATAATTTAGAGAGGCTCTCCACCTGTTGAAGATGTTTTTAAACCACTACAATGGGATCACGCTTTGGCAAAAGTCCTGAATTTCTTGTAATGATTTGCAGCTTTTAACTAATGCAGCCACAGCTTTATGGATGGACGGATATTTTCAAGGAAGATGTTTTTTTGCTAAATAGCCTGCCATGTGGTCCAATGAAAGGATGAGAGATATAGCCTTTTTAGAAAGTTTGCCAGTCTGGGTGACCACATAAATTTGGACACAGTACTTTTGCATAAAAGGGTCATATTTTACTTTGATAATCAAGCTGTGGTTCAAATATATGGACAGTCCTCAAAGTCCAAGTGGATACACACAGTTTTCAGATTGTTGGTTTTGCCAAGTTTGCAGATTAATTTAAGTTTTCTAGGTCATTACATACCAGGAAAGAGCAGCTGCATAGTTGACAGTTTATCCCACTTACAGGTTTCCAGGTTCTGTCAGTTGGTACCAGAAGCAGCTCAGACTGGGACATCCATTCCTCTACGATTGGAGAAGAGTAGCCAATGCACTTCTTTCCCAATCTTAAGCTTCAAGCTCTAAAAAGGCCTATTATTTATCTATACAAGCCTTTAAGACTTTCTACAAGGGTTTATCTTGGTACTGTAGGCAAATTGTGATCCCTGTATTAATCTAGTTCCTCATTCATAGATGTTCTCTGAGGGAAGCTTCCCCCATCTTGTACATACACCTAGCAGCCTTAAGCCAAAGCCTGCTCCTTAGGCCTCCCAGACATCATCAACCACTGGCTAGCTAATAGAGTATTAAAAGTTTAGGATCATTTTAAAGGGTCAATACAGAACCCCAGGAAACTGATAAGCCACTACCTTTTGGACTTCATCATCCCTGGAGAATATTCTACAGCTGATGATTTTCACTCATTCATTCTCTGGGACACTTTGTTTACCTGGCTGTATGCAGGAACTTCTAGAGCAAGCAAATTACTGAAACCTTTATACTGGAAAGATATGTTTTTCATCAAGGGTTATGTGCCGATTTGTCTAAGGAAGTCCAAGACAGATCAGATTGTTCAGATCCAAGAAATGTTTCTGGAAAGGGCTAAATGCCATTTTACATCCCTAGTTCACTAGGCCTCATCACTGAGCAAACTATTGCCTGATACTGCCTTCCCCTGCTCTATCTTCTGGTTAGAACCAGGTTGCTCGATTTCTCCTAATGAAGTCAATGTGACCCTTCACAAGGCCCTGTCTCAGCAAGGCAACCCCTCCACTGGTTATTTGTCACATTCCGTTCATATAAGCAGGGCAGCAGATCTTGTACTCAAAGGGCATTCAACTGAAGTATTACAGAAGATGGGTACATGATTGTCTGATGCCTTCCTTTCTTATATTAGAGAGCAAAATTACTGTTTTGCCTTACAGGAAAGAAAGTTCTGTAGATTGTTGGGCACTCTTTTATCCAGTGAGCAGCATCAAGGGCAGTGGTTTGACCAATGGGAGTAACTTGGATTTGGCACAATGGTTAAGGTGTCTATCTCACATACACAAAACAGAGGGTTTGATTTTCACCTTTGAAGGCAGTTTGGCCAGGCTTAAAATGATCTACAAAGGCAGCTTGCCTCTGAACTTGTGATTTTGATCACAAGCATTGGATAGCTCATTGGGTTGGTTACCCTGGTTTATCTTGGCTCCAACTCTGGGCCATATGCCAATAGTTAATATACAGGTAGGCAAAACCCACTACATTGGAGGTGATGACCTAACAACGGTCCCAAAGAAGATTCTGTTGGCTAGAGTTTTATCCAAACTTGCCTGTTGACACACTCCTTATCGTGACATTTTCATATTCGTATTTTGGTTGGCTATATTGCCCATATTTATTTGAAAAGGTGCTGTAAGGGGGTTCAGCCATTGAATTATCTAGATATTTTATCAATCACTGTGTAGGTCAACCAGCTGTATCCACTGGAATTTATGTAACTGAACACAGTGATTTACTTGGTCAATGCCCCTGCACATTAGTTAGTGGGGCTGGCACAGGCTTGGTAATGCCAAACAGCTAATTTTTATGATTATCATGAATTCATTTAAAAATTTAGGTTTAAGACTTATTCAGTTTACAATTAATGCTAATGAATTTTGCTAAATTCTTGTTACAAAGCAAATTATTGACTCTAAGGGATTAGGTCTTGAATGGGATAACAGCATGCACATACATGGTGTTGGGCAGTTGCCTTATGGACTTAACCCCCCCCCTTGAACTATCCCTTTATAGTTCAATGGCCTTTTGTTGTCTTCCCAGGTCAGGAATAACTATAAGGCATGGATCACCCATTAATAACCCCTTTTCCCATTTTTTGCATGGGGTCAGGGAGTCACTTCAACAGTGACAATCATTTAGAGCCAAGGTTCACACTGCCAGGTGGCTAGCCCTGCCATGGCTGTTCTTTCATACCACCCATTCACATACACAGTCACACTTATGACCAGTTTAGGATAACCATGCCATCTATTGCATGTCTTTGGAACATGGGCGGAAACCAGAGCACCCAGAGGAAACCCATGGGAACACAGGGAGGATATGCAGACTCTGCACAGAAGGAATGGATATTAAAGTATTTTTTTTATTGACAAAGAGTGGTAAGCCTGAGTTGGTATATAATATAATCAGTCCAAGGGGACTTGGCTGATGCCCTTGGACTTTCGTTAGTGGGGCCAGCACAGGCTTGATATCGCCCAACAGCTGACTTGTTTATCTCATGGCTATGTCTTGTTTTAAGGTTCATTTTGTTATATTTGATTATTAATCAATGTTGGTGCTTAATTTGAATTCAGTTTAAAATAAATTGGTCACAAATGCTAATCATCAATCCCCTTTTTTCCTAAGTGGAGTATCTGTGCCAAGCCAACTGTCCCCATCTCTCTCAAATTGATGCCACTCTCCTACATTCTACAACACTCATGCCTGACTGCCATAGGTCTTCTCTCAGACAGTTCATCCACCTCTTTGCTGGACACCCTTGTTTCCTCTTGCTTTATTCCTGTCTGTCCCAAATCTTCTTCAGCAGATTGTCTTCTGCTTTTCTGCACACGTGGCTGAATTACTACTGTAATCTGTTCTCTTTGACCTTGTCTTCAGTTAGAGATACTTTGGCTTCTGCTCTGATGTCCTCATTTCTTCACCTCATTCTCAGGTACTTCATCTCCAATTCCTCTACAGCTTACTTTTCACCTTCTTTGGCATTCTTCTGTCATACGTTACCCCTAACACCCTGTACCAGTTGGCCGCAGCCTCTTTGACTTTAGCTTTGACCTCCTCAATCAGACTACCCTTTTTTTCAACCAACTCTCCCAGACACTTAAAGCTATTAACCTGTTCCACTACTTTCAATTCTATCTCAATTCTCAGCTTCTTCTGATTACCCCATTTGCTGCCATTACAGCTGTCTTATCTGTGCTCAGTTTCAACTCATGTGCCTTCAGTTTTCCATTCCATTCCTCTATCCTTTGCTGAAGTTCCTGGTGAGATTCTACCTGTAATGCCACATCGTCTGCATACAGTAACTTTGTTGACCTATCCCCTCCGATCTGTTTGCTAATGTAGTGCATCACCAGTATGAACAGCAGTGGGCTCAAGAGCTGAACCCTGATGCAAACCTACTCCCACTAGGAACCCCTCTGTGAGTTCAAACAATGTTCACACTTGAATCATTGGGTCTTTGTACATAGCCTGTTCCAATTCTGTCAATATTTCTGGGACTTTAAAGTGAGTTGAATAAGTTGCTTAGGATTTATGTATTCTTTGTATCTGTATTAAATTAATATTTTATGTGGGATAGCAAGTTCTGCTTGAAAAACATCAGCTATCATGGCAGTAGAGTAAAGTTATATGACAGTTTCTCTGGACTTTTAGATGTCCCCTGTCTCAGAACGCAATATTAGTGGTGTTTACTCTTATGATAAATTGGGTTGGAAAAGATCATGCAGAAAACATGTGAGTTAGCAAAGTTCAAAGTCACAATTTCAAAATGCTTATTAATAGCTACACTAGTTCATCATTGGAAGAGGAAAACAAATTGAAAGATATCACATGTTCCATCCTAATAGTTAAATTTGATGAAATACATAAACTGGGTATTAATGAGTCTTTCCAGAGATTCTCTCTCTCCTTCTCTTCTGATGCATCTATATGCACCATTTAATTAATTAATTGAACTTCCATAGGTTATTTAGATGTGTTATTGGAAAAAGATACTTTAAGAAGAGAATTTATATCTAAAATATATAAAGAAACTTATAGTAATAGTCTGATGCATTTTAATAGTTGCCACCCCTTTTCCCAAAAAAGAGCAGTCTTGAAAGGCCAATTTGTTAGGGCCTCTAGAATGGTCAGTGACAGAGATGATTTTATAGTTGAATGTTTGAATTTATGTGGAATGTTCAGAAATAGAGGGTATCCCGATAAATTGATAAATAATATTATGCATGAAGTTGTAACCAAACGGGATAATTTTTATTTTATCCCTTTACTTAAAAAAGTTACCCCTGTCCTGTCTAATGAATTAATGATGAAAAGTACAGGGAATACAGATAATTAAATTACTGTGTCAGCATCTACTGAATTAATAAAAAACAATAATAATGAAAAATTAATAATTACTGCAGATGCTAAAAGTTTTACTAAGAGTTTTATTACTACCTTTAATTCTGACAGTGGGTTTATAAATAATATTATAAAGAAAAATTGGTTGCTTATTCAAGCTGATACATCATTACATGGTCATTTTGACTCAACTGCACCAATAGTGTATAAAAAAGGTATGAATTTGAAAAAATGTTTAGAACAAAAATTAAGTAGAAGGTATGGTAGGACTTTTAGATGTGGCAGGTGTAAGTATTGCTCTTATGTGTTTTAAACCAATGAAGTCTTGATAAATGGCATTAAAATTCATTTAAAGGAAAAAGCTTGCTGTAACAGCAAAAAGGTTGTATATTGTGCTTTATGTTGTAATTGTACTACGTTTTATGTAGGATAAATGGAAAGGAAATTCAAAGAACGTATTGGCGAACACATTAGAGCTGTACGAGATCAAAATGAACTAAATGCTCTAGCACAACATGTTAGTATAGAAACTTCTCATAAGTTTAAATTTGTGGTTCTTGATGTTCAAAAATTAGATACTAGGGGTGGTGCGTGGCAACTTTTATTAGAAAAACTTGAACTGGAATGGCAACTTAGATTGAACGCACATAACTGGCCAGGTTTGAATAACTCCACATCTATTGCTAGCATATTGAAGTTAAAATCACTTTTGAGATAAGAATGGTTGCACAAATATACATCTGTTATAGTTATTAAATTAAAGTACATATACATAATTTAATATTTATTCTATTTTTAAATATATATACATTTACATTTACATATTTTTATAATTATATTAATTTATTAATTAATTAGTATTTAATTATTTAATAATTATTGGTTTTATATTGATTTATTTATTTTCATTAGTTTTATCAAATAAAAATTATATGTAGAATGATGGTTATTTAAGGAAATGTATATTAATATAATTTATTATTTTTTTACTTTACTTACAATATTTTAATAGATTTATTATATAAAATATTCTATACATTATAATTGAGCACTTTAATGCAGAGATGAAAGGTGATGTGAATACATTGTAGTATATGTACATAATTTTAAAAGTAGATTTTAAAGTAATTAATAGGTTTTATTAAATTATATCAACGTGAATGGTTGATTTAAACCATTGAAAAAAAATTTTTTTGAATGAAACTTGCAACGATATTGCGAGTTACTGTACTTTCATTTTTTGGAAATGTATCATTGAAAATATATGGAGCAATGTTGAAATGGTTGATTTAGCAGACTATATATATACATATTTAATTACATTTACATATATTTATTTATTATTGTTATTTATTTACCATTATTTAGTGACATAATTGGTCTGCAGTTTGTTGTTGAATGGACTATACTAGTCAATATGTGAATGTTCAGGTTTTTCAAAAAATGGGCTCATGAAAAAGAAAAACACACATTTATTTAAAAAACTACTATCTGTATTTTTAAGATTTTTTTATTGTTTTATTTGATGAACATTTATGTACTTGAGTTTACGCAAGAGGAAATTACAACGTTATAAATTATACAAATATTTACGTTGATAAAATACATTATTATCATACAAATGATTACTAGGTTTGAGTCTGGGCGAATAAAAAAACATTGGTTAACATAATACTTAATGTTTATGGAAAATGATACTTATAAGACACGTGCTGTTTTTTAACTTTAATTATTTTGAATTTAAATGTTACTGCTTACATCACGAACAGATACTATTTAATCTACAGGAAGTGATGCAACAACTGTTTGAAAAGGTTTGGCAGGCGCCAAATGAAAGTGCTTATTTTGATTGTTGTTCATTTTTAATTTATATTTGGTATTAAACTTCTTTCGGTCAAGTCCGTTTTTTTGCTGGTTTTGTAATTGAAATATGATCATTTAAGCCCTTACCACTGCAAGCATCCAATTTTAACTGCCAAATCATTTCTCTGTATTTTAATTTTGTCTCCCAGTCTCCCCCTCTCTTGGCACATTCCACCTCCTCCAGGACCCAAAATTTAAAATTGGCATCTTGACATGTAAGTGAGTGTCTGTAAAGGGCATTGTTTACATTTTTACGATTAATGTCCCTAATGTGTTCGTACATTCTCCTCCTTAAATGTCTTTCCGTTTTGCCTACATAATAACCCCAATAAGATTTACAATATGCTAAGTATACAACTCCTTTTGTATAACAACTACTGTATTTTCTTGTCCTTAATGTTATCCTCAAACTGGGGACTTTTAATTCCTTTTCTCCTGCAATAAAAGGACATTGTAGGCACCTACCACATCTAAAGGTACCTCTTTTACTGATGTTGTTATTACTGTTATTGTTGTAAACTACTTTTCCATTTTCTTCATCATAATTCTTTTCTAGAACATTTTTTTCAAATTTTCATTTCTCCTGTAACTGTAAGTCAGTAAATTCTGAAAAAACATGACTCTAGTGGGCATGGATTTAAACATTCCCATGTTTCATTTATACATCTTTTAAGTCATTCCATGCCCTTGTAATATGTTAGAGTCAAGTATGGTGATGTTCCTATCTTGTCTTTGTTGTTCTCTGTGTGTGTCATATTAATCTGAATCACTTGTGTATTGTACTGTTGGTTTAGTAAAGGTATATACATGGTACCCCATCTGTCAATTACCAGTTCCTTTATAGTCTGTGTTAATTCGTTCGGATACCCTCTCTGATGAAACATATTTTGTACAATGTCTATTTCTCTGATAAAATCTTCCTTATCTGATGTCATCCTAGCGACTCGAATCATCTGCCCCTTTACCACGTTCTTTTTCAACTGGATTGGATGATCGCTATCAAAGTGTAAATATGAATTGGAGTAGTGTTCCTTTCTGTAAATAGCAGATTTATATCTTTTTGTTACACAATCCTTTTTTTATTTTACATCTAAGGAATGAATTTTGTGTACATTTATTTCATGTGTAAAACACAGAAAGGTAGTGCTATTATTAATGAATTCCATAAATTTATCAATAAATAACTCTGGACCCTCCCATAATATAAATATATCATCCAGAAAATGGTAATAACTCTTGATAAATCTAGAAAAATCTGATTCAAATATATAATGCTTTTCCCAATATAGCATAATAATGTTTGCATATATGGGGGCACATGCTGCCCCCATTGCAACTCCCTCTTTTTGATGATAATAGTCTCCTTGAAAAATATGTAGTTATTCTTTAACACTAGTTCCATATTCTCTAGCACTAGTTTGAATTCATCTGGTTTCAGTAATTTCATCTCTATCAACATTTTTTCAAACCAATCCATACCTATCGAGTGAGGAATGACAGAAAATAAGCCCTTAACATCAATAGTGATGAATATTATTCTATCATCGTAAGGATCCTCCCTGATTTTTTTCAAAAAATCCCAGGAATCTATTAAAATATGCTGATATTTTGTATGAAATCTTTTTAACTTCGTATCAATGTATATAGCTAAAGGTTGTGTTTTAGAGCCCTGGGATGAAACAATAGGTCTCATTGGGGGGTCCCGTATACATTTGTGTGTCTTTGGAATTCCAAAAATAGCAGGGATAATTGGTTTATTAACTTTTAAAAAATTATATAGGTCTGTGTCCATAAGACCCTGAAGTAAATTGTCTTCTATAATATAGTAAATTTTTCGATAGGAAATGTTAATTTCATTCCTAGAAACTAAAGTATAACCATCATTATTGTTTAGTATTTCTAGCATTTTTTTAGTATAATCCCATTTGTCCATCAGGACCACACCCCCACCTTTATCAGGTTTCATCACCCGTATTCTGTCATTACATCTAAGTTCGTACATAAGCTTTAATTCCTCATTAGATAAGTTACTATCATGTCGACCCCTATTCTGATAGTAGTTACTTCTAACTTTTTTGAAAGAACATTTTCAAAGTTCATAATATCATGCTGTAAAGGGGGGTTATATATACTTCGTCTTTTTAGACTTCTTGTCTAAAATTCTGTTCTTCATCTTTAAAAATACTCATAAGATTTTATATCTAATAAAATATTGTCAATACTAGGTTAAAACAGGTTTAGTTACTGAAGACATCAAATCTTTACATACATTTAGTCCACTAGTTAGGAATTAAATGGGTAAGAGAATACATAAGCTCATATTTTTCTTTATTTGTGATTTATTAGACATAGTTTTGAAAAACATTTTTGTCTTGCTGGTGATTATTACAGGCAAAAATGGGTGTTGCAATAGGTGTTGTACACGTTCACTCTTTTGTTAGCTTATTGCTGACCATTTGGGAAGTTACTTGTCTATATACATGAAAGGGCTTTGAAAAAAGTGATGTCTTTGTGGTCATTACATTGACAATCTACTTTTTATATGGCAAGGAGATGATAACTCTTTTACTTGCTGTTTGAATGAATGGATGTACAATTATGACTTTTTTTTTTGATATTCATATGGAGGATTGACAAAAGTGTAATCTCATTTTTCTTGTGGATATATAGCTACTACAGTGTTCTGGAAGAACACCTTTGTAAATTCTTATTTTTGTACAGCTAACCATTACCCAATATATGTAATTAGGAATGATTTAAAAGGTCACTTGACCATGAGGTTTAGGTTGACAAGAGTTGATTACATTTCTGTACAGAAAATGTTGGAACAACAACTTTTTGGCTAGATGTTATCTGGCTAATTTGATTGACAGAATTTATAAAGAAGTACGTTGTCAATCTTCTGTTTATAAGCCCATTATACAGGCTGGGGAAGTGTAACATATGAGACTGTCTGGTATTCATTTTGACAGATGTGAAGCTCTGTGCTTCAATTAGGAAAATTATCTTAGGATAAATCAGAGTTTTCCAACATTACTGGTAGTGGACCTCAATTTGTAGTTAAGAAATTAAGAAATACAAAATCAATTTTAGAAACTTCTAAAAGTGTTTTTATTGGTGAACAGACTAGTTGGATAATAAAAAAAAGCTGTTGGTATAAATAAATATGGTATATGCAAGCCCTGCAGATTTTTTTGCAAAAGAACCTTTGATAACAGTAAAAAAATTATAAGACCACAATTCCAGTATAAAATTATTTAAACTGAAGAATACATTTGTTGTTTATATTGCCGCATGAGCATTATGTAATTGTTTTAGGTTGGGAAAACTGTAAGATCGTTGCAGAAAAGAATTTATGAGTATGGGTATGCTATTGCACAAAAATACACCAACAATGCTCTATATAGGCATGTTGTAATATGTTTTTAATATCTTAAAAAAAATGTCAGAACTTATATTTTTGTGTTTGTTGAAATATGACATTACGAGTCAAGTTATGTTGCAATATGGTATGCTATTGCACAAAAAGACACCAACAATGCTCTATATAGGCATGCTGTAATATGTACTGACTCTAAGAAGATTTTTATGTTAGACTGTGTTCATTTTAATCAAAATGGTGGCAATTTAGAATCTTTACTGGAATAGAATGAATTTTTATGGCAACTTGGAATAAACAGCAACTGCTGCTCTGGTTTGAATAATCATATCAGTGTCAATGGCATATTTATATCTTTATATAATTGTATCAGTACTATATTAAATGAAGACTTCTTAGATAAGGAAAAAGTTTATAATGTTCTAGTATCTTAAAATGTCAGAACTTATATTTTTGTGTTTGTTGAAATATGACATTAAGAGTCAGGTTATGTTGCAATGTGACATCTGATTGCTATTTAAATCAAGAAATTTATGGGAATTTTTTTTTTTTGTTACTTGTGATGGATTAAAGTGCTAACAACTACAATTGTTTTTTACTAATTTTCCATTTTATCTTGGATACAATTTGTAGTGCTACTGTGCTCTGACATTACATATTGCTGCTGCCAGCTGCACAGGGTCGAAACTGAAAAGGATTGTAAGACCATTTCACTCACCTGGTCAACAAACAAGCAAACAACCAAACAATAAATAAGTAAACAAACATAAATAAAACTAAGTGCCATTGTCAAGTAGTCCATAAGCTCTGCACCTTTTTATAGACCAACAAACTGTACTCTTCTGTTTTCTCTTTCTGGCTTTGTTCTTGTAATGATGGCGTTGGCAAATCAGTGGGTAGGCTGTGGGGTTTTGTCCTCGACTGACTCCTTGTCATTTCTCGATCAATTGTCTACAGCATAAAGATAATAATAGAAAATAGTCAGGAGATCATATCTGAAACAGGCACACATAAATAATTTCATAAATATTTATTAAACCAATAACAATTTCTGCACTGCTAGCAGTCACTATGTATGTATATGTCTCCGTAAACATGACAAAATGGTGTTAGAATTCACATTTGGCACACGTATTAGCCTATGTCAGCATTGTCTTGTACCAGCTAAGAATCAATGATGGTATTGTTCTTTTATACATTCTGCAACCTACCGCTTGATTCATGTACTTTAGAGCCATTGCAAGGACAGGACAAAGATTATGTTGCCCCAGACACCTCCTTGTAGGTAGCACTGTGCAGTAAGCATTGCTTGAAAAAGAAAAGGTCTGACAGCTTACAGCATGTCACTAAGTGACCAGAGCTGCAATTGCTTATAAACAGAAGATTGGTGTTCAATGGGTGTGTTACCAGGGTGCTAAACCAAACTTTTGCACCTCTAACAAGGTGAGTTTTAACACAGGGAGCCTAATGTGCCAGGCACATTAGGCAGAACTTATATTTTTGTGTTTGTTGAAATATGACATTAAGAGTCAAGTTATGTTGCAATATGGTATGCTATTGCACAAAAAGACTCCAACAATGCTCTATACAGGCATGCTGTAATATGTACAGACTCTAAGAAGATTTTTATGTTAGACTGTGTTCATTTTAATCAAAATGGTGGCAATTTAGAATCTTTACTGGAATAGAATGAATTTTTATGGCAACTTGGATTAAACAGCAACTGCTGCTCTGGTTTGAATAATCATATCAGTATCAATGGCATATTTATATCTTCATATAATTGTATCAGTACTATATTAAACGAAGACTTCTTAGATAAGGAAAAAGTTTATAATGTTCTAATATCTTAAAATGTCAGAACTTATATTTTTGTGTTTGTTGAAATATGACATTAAGAGTCAGGTTATGTTGCAATGTGACATCTGATTGCTATTTAAATCAAGAAATTTATGGGAATTTTTTTTTTTTTTTTTTTGTTAATTGTGGTGGATTAAAGTGCTAACAACTACAATTGTTTTTTACTAATTTTCCATTTTATCTTGGATACAATTTGTAGTGCTGCTGTGCTCTGACATTACATATTGCTGCTGCCAGCTGCACGGGGTCGAAACTGAAAAGGATTGTAAGACCATTTCACTCACCTGGTCAACAAACAAGCAAACAATCAAATGATAAATAAGTAAACAAACATAAATAAAACTAAATGCCATTGTCAAGTAGTCCATAAGCTCTGCACCTTTTCATTGAGCAACAAACTGTACTCTTCTGTTTTCTCTTTCTGGCTTTGTTCTTGTAATGATGGCGTTGGCAAATCAGTGGGTAGGCTGTGGGGTTTTGTCCTCAACTGACTCCTTGTCATTTCTCGATCAACTGCCTACAACATAAAGATAATAATAGAAAATAGTCAGGAGATCATATCTGAAACAGGCACACATAAATAATTTCATAAATATTTATTAAACCAATAACAATTTCTGCACTGCCAGCAGTCACTATGTATGTATATGTCTCCGTAAACATGACAAAATGGTGTTAGAATTCACATTTGGCACACGTATTAGCCTATGTCAGCATTGTCTTGTACCAGCTAAGAATCAATGATGGTATTGTTCTTTTATACATTCTGCAACCTACCGCTTGATTCATGTACTTTAGAGCCATTGCAAGGACAGGACAAAGATTATGTTGCCCCAGACACCTCCTTGTAGGTAGCACTGTGCAGTAAGCATTGCTTGAAAAAGAAAAGGTCTGACAGCTTACAGCATGTCACTAAGTGACCAGAGCTGCAATTGCTTATAAACAGAAGATTGGTGTTCAATGGGTGTGTAACCAGGGTGCTAAACCAAACTTTTGCACCTCTAACAAGGTGAGTTTTAACACAGGGAGCATAATGTGGATTATTTCTTTTAAACTATTTGCAAAGGTCAATACAAACATTTATTACTTAATCTCAGTCACTAGTGGCACATTATAAATAAACTATAGGTCCCTTTATTTGTTCTGATCAGTAAAGGCTTTGGCAAGTGGGGCAGCATATTTCTGATATTATAAAGAGGACTTTTGCCCCTTTATCACATGGCAGTTTGGAGTTGGTTTCAACAGCATTTATTAGTTTAAAACAGAAAGAATACCTTTGAATCAGTGAAGCAGTTATTACCACAAGACATGGTCAGGGAGTTTGGAGTCCCTATATTGTTTTCTGGCTTGTTAAATGTATGTAGATGACTGCAGAATTTACTGCAGGATAGCAGAGCTGACATTTGTGGGGCTTCCTATGGACAGGATGTCTAAGCAGGGTAATCATCTCTCCCCCTGGTCATTTCATCTCTTGTTTTATCACTTTCTCTAGAGGAAAGGTCTAGTGCAAAACAGAAGAGCTTAAGCTTGGGTGGGATTCTCTTTTTTTACCATATTCACTTTTTTATTTTACTTACTCTTTTATTTATTATAACATGATTATACATTTTGGCTCAAATGCCAATCCACAGCCTATCACAACTCATACTCTTACAGAATGACAAAATAAAGCTTCTTCTGAAACAAGAATAGCTCTAGTCAAAAAAAGTTCTCCAAAAACTTACACCCTACCAAGCATTTACTTAAACATCTTCACAAAGCTAACTATAATACAAGAACAAATGTTAGGTCTCAGTAATTGCAAACAGACCCATTTTTCTCTTTTTTAACCATTTCATCCAACATAAATAAATATCTCACCTGTCCTCTAAAACCATTAGCTAAAACCTCTCCTTAAAGCTTCAGAGACAATAAGGAGAAAATTCTATTGCTTAATGAATAACCTTTACATCATCCACTGGTGAAGGGACATTCTTCAGTTTACTTCCTGTTCGCTGGAGATTACTCCTTCTAGAACTAGGAAAGGAACAATCCCTACCAGGTCTTGAAATAAGAAAAAAAGTACAAGAACATCTTTCTGAAAACATAAGCAAATATTTCAGAGACGCTAGGTAACCTAAATGCATATTTTATGTATAATACCTTAAACACGCTGGATAACCTAAAAAACTTGTACTACACCTACAAGTACTGCTGCTCACTGACTTTAGTTATGTCCTTCTCGTGGTTCTTGTGGAATATATTATTTTGTAGTGCACCTACATGTACTGCTGCTCACTGACTTTAGTTATGTCCTTCTCGTGGTTCTTGTGAAATATATTATTTTGTAGTGCACCTACATGTACTGCTGCTCACTGACTTTAGTTATGTCCTTCTCGTGGTTCTTGTGAAATATATTATTTTGTAGTGCACCTTCATGTACTGCTGCTCACTGACTTTAGTTATGTCCTTCTCGTGGTTCTTGTGGAATATATTATTTTGTAGTGCACCTACATGTACTGCTGCTCACTGACTTTAGTTATGTCCTTCTCGTGGTTCTTGTGAAATATATTATTTTGTAGTGCACCTACATGTACTGCTGCTCACTGACTTTAGTTATGTCCTTCTCGTGGTTCTTGTGAAATATATTATTTTGTAGTGCACCTTCATGTACTGCTGCTCACTGACTTTAGTTATGTCCTTCTCGTGGTTCTTGTGAAATATATTATTTTGTAGTGCACCTACATGTACTGCTGCTCACTGACTTTAGTTATGTCCTTCTCATGGTTCTTGTGAAATATATTATTTTGCAGTGCACCTACATGTACTGCTGCTCACTGACTTTAGTTATGTCCTTCTCGTGGTTCTTGTGAAATATATTATTTTGCAGTGCACCTACATGTACTGCTGCTCACTGACTTTAGTTATGTCCTTCTCGTGGTTCTTGTGAAATATATTATTTTGTAGTGCACCTACATATAAAACTGAACTATTTTATCTGGGTCTAGTCACGTATTGCTATCTAACGCTCTATAATTTGATTAGCTCTACATTATTTGTAAATGTATTTGTTCTTTGCTATCTTGAGCCAGCTGCTTAGTTTTGTTAAGTCTACATTATTTATACATTTTCTTCTTTTCAAGCCAGGGTCATGATGAAACAGTACCCCGGGACAGCCAGTTAAAGAATAAAAATAAATAAGTGAAAAACATCGACTGAGATTCAGGAAGGTACCCTGACATGTGAATGGAGGTGTACATGTCGCTGTACCTTTTCCTGATTCAGCAACTGTCCCAACATGGTGCTGCAGAATCCTCTTCCATGAAGATGTACAGCACCACTTAGGGATGACCAGTCATGCTGAATACTTAATGTGGCATTCTGGGAAACGCATATGCTAATTAAGAATACTCTTCCATGAAGATGTACAGCACCACTTAGGGATGACCCTGCAGTCATGCTGAATACTAATGAGGCATTCTGGGAGACACATATGCTAATTAAGAATCCCCTTCCATGAAGATGTACAGCACCATTTAGGGATGACCCTGCAGTCATGCTGAATACTAATGAGGCATTCTGGGAGATGCATATGCTAATTAAGAATCCTCTTCCATGAAGATGTACAGCACCACTTAGGGATGACCCTGCAGTCATGCTGAATACTAATGAGGCATTCTGGGAGACGCATATGCTAATTAATCATGTGCTCTCTCCCTGGGACCATCTTGGGGAAGGCATCTACATGACTGAATAATTCAAGAAATTGTTCAGCTGTGTAGATCAGCACTGACAACCCCCATGTTCCATGTTGTGGTACAGAACACAACCAAAAGGCCGTGTTAAACCATCTGCCACTAGTATGGTAGTGGGATTGTGGTCGTGGGGGGTGGAACCACTAGACACCAGGGAATACTTTAAGTAAGTGCTGTAATAACACACTCAGCAAAACAGGGATTGGGGTTGGGGGAACCAGTAAACACCAAGGAATACTTAAAACAAGTATTGTAACAGAACCTATGGCACAATGGGGATCAGGGGTGGCGGGAATCACTAGACACCAGGGAATAGTTAAAGCAAGTGCCATAATGGCACTGAGATCATAGTAGGACTTGGAGAAGTGGGTAGAACCACTAAGCCACCAGGCATTGCTCTTACATGTAAATGGCATAACAGCATTAACAGCTGCACAGGGATGGGGGATATTCTCTAGATATCCAGGGAATCACAGATAGATGCCATAATGGCACTTTGACTATTACAAGGATGGGAAGAAACCCAGGAGATCAGACAGGTTAGGGACAGGTACAGGGACTCTGTGTGTGTGTGTGTGTGTGTGTGTGTGTGTGTGTGTGTGTGTGTGTGTGTGTGTGTGTGTGTGTGTGTGTGTACTTATGCATGCGGGAGAATGCCAGAGAGCAATGCCACTGCCCACATGATCAGCAATTCAATACCATGTAATTATCTGCATGTTGAGATGGTAAATGCAGTTCAGGGACATGCAAATTAACCAATAATGAAGTCACAGATTCACAGATTAGTACTAGGCTAACTGCCCTTGTGGACCATTTTAAGTCTAGCCATTTACCCAATGTGAAAATCAAACCCTGCACCTTGTGGCTGTAAGGCAAACACCTTAACCATTACGCCAATCATGTCTATGTATCTCAAATTGTCATGTTCTGGGAAAGGGACATTTTTAGCACATGACATACGTCTTGTGTTGGGCCCTTTAATGAATCCCCATGATTCTTTATAGCAATGACATAAATATTTTTTCTTAGGCAGTAACTGACTTGTCAAACCTTGGAATAAGGTACAAAACAATACATTATTCCAAGTAGCTAAGTGTTACATAATTTGAATTCAATACACCCATCTATCACAACAAGATAGGGGAACAGGAAATTCATCCCTGGTTTGGCACCTATGTCTCTGATGGACACAGGCAACCTCTAAATGGTTCATCTCCTAGGCCCCTGCTTGTAAATGTTTAATCTCCCATACCCCTACTTATACTTATCAAGGGTATCAGAACTTGTCAAAGATTTGAGATGCATGGCTAGGCTTGTGGTTGTTAGCCTAGTAAACACCTATGAACCTATGAACCTATAAACAGGATCACCTCAAATTTTTCAAACAGGTTTCCTCCATCTAAACATTGTCTCCATACTACTAGAGTAATCAGAAATGGCACAGCTCAACTGAATTCAGTTTATTCAGCAAGATGATAAGGAATCTATAATGGGAGGAACGTCACAACTGTGTCTTCACTTCTAATAAATGGTAATATAAATTCTGAGGCTCACAAACTGTGGCTGGTTTGAACAGGTTTCATATGGTATTCTATTACTGGGTGTTGATTTGCCAGTAAAACATGGAACAGTGAACCCCACCCCAGGAAGAAGATGAATTCAGTAGAAAAGGTACATTAAGGGACAACATAATAAATCTTAATAGCAAAAGCTTGAGCTATAATGCTGTATACAGAAAGTTTAATTTCTCATTACATGTTCATAAATACTTTTCAAAGCCTGACTAAATACAGATGACCAGGAAATGTATAGGAATGATAAAGGAGATGCGGGTTTGAACAAGTGAAGTTTTGCACCGTGCTCTACTAATTGTAAAATTAAATTTATAGCCTTCTGACATTTCTAATAGTTGAAAATGTAATACTGAGTTACTGGGGTGCAGAAAATCCAATAGCTGGCTTTCAGAAAAAGGCTATTGCAAGAATAAATGACAACCAGTCCCCCAGCATCTAACCTCCACTCTTACAGAATACCTTGGGCTTCGGACCAGTTGTTTTGCACTGAGAGGGTTTGTGGTCTGCACTGTAGTGGCAGAACAGGTAGCTTACATCCTTCTAGGTTGGGAACTGCTGATTGAGGGCTCAGTGTCTGTTATTCTAAAAGTGTATTAATTCTGGTTTAAGCACTTGGGCTTTCAGGCCAGTTATTTTACATTAAGAGGGTTCGTGGTCTGCACTCTTGTGGGAGGAGAGGCTGGACTCTGCCCTTCTGAGCTGGGAATTTCTGGTTAAAGACTTATAGTGCATGCATATCTGAACTGCTTCTTACTGAAGTTGGTGCGCCTTGTTTGCTGTGGCATAGATTGGATTCGGGCCTGCTGGATCTAGCTTTGTTTGTGTAACTTGAGCACTAATCCAGGCATTTTCTAAAGTATTCAATTGTATTTATTACTGCTTGGTAGTAACTTGATTAAAGTGTAGCTATCATTCTAAGTCTTTTGGATTAAGCACTTGGGCTTCAGACCAGTTGTTTTACATTAGGAAGGTTTGTGGCATGCACTGTGGTGGCAGGACAGGTAGCTTTCATCCTTCTAAGTTGGGAACTGCTGACTGAGAGCCCAGTGTCTGTTATTCTTAAAGTGTATTAGTTCTGGTTTAAGCACTTGGGCTTTAGGCCAGTTATTTTACATTAAGAAGGTTTGTGGTCTGCACTCTTGTGGGAGAAGAGGCTGGACTCTGCCCTTCTGAGCTGTGAATTTCTGGTTAAAGGTTTATAGTGCCTGAATATTTGAACTGTATCTTACTGAAATTGGTACACCTTGTTTGCTGTAGCATAGACTAGATCCAGGCCTGCTGAATCTAGCTTTGTTTATATGCTTGTTGTTTGTTTGCTTGTTATTTCCATGGAACGCTAATTCCACCTAATACGGCTTCTCAGCTTCTGTGGATCACTAGTGATATCTGCATTGCTTACTGTACTTATTTCCTTGTTTCACTTGAAAGAAAGTTACTGTTTGTCGTTTTGCATTTAAGTTACCTGTAACACATTGCACTTAAGTTACCTGGCACTTGCTCACTAAAGCAATTATATAAGTCAGCACTAAAAATTAAAAGCACTACACCCTCACTCCCCACTGGCCCTGGTTTTCAATTATTAAGGAATTCCCAATATTATTCTAGCATGTCCAAAGGTCAGTTGTCAATCTCCTCTCCGGTCCAGCTGGTGAATCTGGGAATCTTGAGGCAGTGTTACAACTGCCTCATGTACACAGACAACCCTCACCTCCTCCCAACAAATTCCAACACATGTGAGAGATGCAACCATATAGCCAAACTGGAGGCTAAGCTCTCTCAACTCAGTACTGGCATAACCAGTCAGGAGGAGAAAGAAACCACACTCACTACAATTCCAGTCTCACAGAGGCCTACCACGACAGCAAACCAAACACATAATCACACAAAAACATACTCAGAGGCTCTAAATAAAGATCTGCTGAAGCAGCAGAGACCTCCAAAGCACACACCCAAGTAGCAGCTACCCCAAAACAAAACACGTGCAACACATATCTCACAAAGCCAGTGTGCCGAACAGTCACAGCCCTTAAGACTAAACAACACACCTGATACACTTGTAATAGGTGACTCTATCATCAGGCACACTGACGTTCCGCTCACCAGGCTGAACAAGGAGAGGGTCACGGTGAGCAGCCTGTCGGGTGCTAGGATCTGCCACATAACACAAGCACTCAGGTCACTCCAAGCTAAGTACAAATATGACTCAGTCATTGTCCATGCTGGTGTGAATGACCTGAGACGTACCTCCCTGGACTACATGAAAAGAGACATAAAGGAGCTCTCTGAGCATGTAGCCCAGGCCGGTATGACCCTGACCTTGAGTAGCATCTTACCCTCACCAAGAATGATGCCACAATATGAAGACAAGATGATCAATTTCAACAACTGGCTTAAGTACTGGTGTCATTCAAAGGGGATCCAATGCCTGTCAGCTTGGGATGATATGCTCGACAAGCCACGATGCTTCGCTAGGGACGGCTTGCACCTGTCACCCCTGGGCTTTCGGATATTGGCAAAGGCTCTTGTTACCCCCATAGTGCCGTTTTTAGGCAAGGCTCAAAAGACAAACCCACCTCCATAGGTATCACGAGGGATAAGAAACTAAGAGTAATGCTACTCAACGCCAGAAGTCTAAACCTCAAGATGCACGCACGCAAAACTCTCCTTAGCACGGAGAACATCGATATCTGTGCAGTAACAGAAACCTGGTTCAGGGGTCCCGAGAGCACCCCAGCACTACCAGGTTATACCTCATACCATGCTTTTCGCCCCAAAACTTGGACCGAACCACAAAGGAGGGGAGTATCGATATTCATCAAAGATACCCACACCTCCAGGTTGGTGGCAAAGCACGAAGCATCAGAGACTATCCATGTGCAACTAACAGTGGGTAAAACTGCCTTCCAGTTTATAGCCTGCTACAGACCACCCTCCCAAACCCAGGAACCGCACTCGGCCTTCCTGAGAACACTGGAAAATATGAAGGTCTCTCCAAACACCATTATATTGGGCGACTTCAACTACCCAAACATAGACTGGGAGCATTACTCTAGCTCCAACACCCTAGCCCAAAGGTTCCTAGAATTTTTAAACTCAAATGCTATGGAACAACTTGTTACCACTCCCACAAGAGGGGAAAACATACTGGACCTGATCATCACCAACATGGGGACTCTATGCTCCAGACCAGAAGTGTATCCCTCACTGGTAAGATCAGACCATAAACTAATCTCACTGGATATTCACATCCCGACCCCACAGTGAAAAACTTCTCTAAAGCAAATTTCACACTCCTCAAAACTGAGGTGGAATCCTTCAAAGCCCCCGGGCCTGTGGAAAATACGGCCCAGACAGCAGAATCCTTTATAAACGCATTCTATGAACACCTTCAGGAATGCATGGATCATGCGATCCCAAATAAAACCAAGACCCAATCCTCCAAAGGCAGATGTCCTGTCTGGTGGACCCCAGCCATAAACAAACTATACAATAGAAGGAGGAAGCTACTAAATGATAGAGCAAAATCCCAAAAAGGGAAGGCATCACTGATCAGTATTAGCAAAAAACTATGGGCACACATAAAATTGTCTAAGGCCAGCTTCGAGAGAAAAATTGCATAGGACACTAAGGATAATCACAAGGCTTTCTTTAGTTATGTTAGGAACCTGGGTGGTAATTCCCAGATATGCTCAGAATTAGTCCAAAATGACAAAAAATACACCAAACCCACAGACATTGCCAGCATCCTAGCTGACAGGTTCAGCGCAAACTTCTCCCCCCCCCCACCAAAAGGGCAAATATCTATCCCAGCAGAGTGCTGCCCCCCTGACATCTCAGATGCTCAGGTAAGAGCCACCCTCTCCAAAGCAAAAAACACAGCATCAATGGGACCAGACGGTGTCCCAGGCTGCATCCTACATGAACTCCAAGAAGAGCTAAACCCAAACATAAAACTACTGTTCAATCTCAACCTTACTACAGGATATGTGCCCAAAGAGTGGCATACAGCTACAGTGGTCCCTGTCCATAAAGGTGGTGCCTCAACGGATCCTGGAAACTATTGCCCCATAAGCCTGACTAGCTTGGTCTGCAAAGCTATAGAAAGGATCATCATGGACCTCATAAATAAAGATATTGGGGACCTACAAACACTGGATCCTACCCAGTTCGGCTTTGTTAAGGGCAGATCCTGCCTCTTAAACCTGGTTGATTTCTTTGAAACAGTCACCAAGGCCATTGATGAGGGGAAGGTGGTCCACACAGCCTACCTGGACCTCGCAAAAGCCTTCGATACAATACCCCACTTGGGCATTATAGATAAGCTCACCAGCTTAAATATAAACCCCTATGTCACTAGATGGATTGCAAATTGGCTCAAGGACAGAACCCACATGGTTAGAATTGCTGGAGCCATGTCAGACTACAAAGCAGTTACAAGTGGTGTCCCACAAGACTCAGTCCTGGGACCTCTCTTGTTCGGTACATATTTCTCAGAGGTACAGGCCAAAACGGAAGGACTGTGGCTGACCATGTTCGCAGATGACTGCAAACTGGGCGTCATAATCAACTCTCCAGCCGACACAAGCATCCTCCAAAAGGGCCTCATAGAAACAGACAACTGGTGCCAGAGCCATGGCCTCAAGCTAAATGCCAAAAAGTGTATAGTCATCCCCTTTTGCAAAAACAAAGTGCCCACAAATTACCACATAGGTGGTAATCCATTAAGTACAGAAGAAGTAATTAAGGACCTGGGGACCCAAGTTGATAGCAATCTCTCATTTGACAACCACATGGCCAAAGTGGTTAGAAAAACATTTTATATAGCCCACCTAATCATGAAGGGATTCACATCTAGATCAGGGGACGTCATTGTGCCTCTTCCCTCATCCCTCATCAGGCCCATAATTGAGTACAATGCCTCTTTTGGGATGTACCTTACCAAACACCTGCAGCAACTGGAAAGACCCCAAAAGTACCTCAACAAGAGGATCAAAGGGCTCAAACAGATGCCATATGCTGCCCGGTTAAAGAAACTCCAGCTCTACTCAGTGGCATACCGCCTGTTCAGAGGCGATCTGTGCCTGACGTATAAAGCCATGTCCAACCCGGAATTAATGGACATGCTGCACCTCAGAAAATCCAAATCCCATTGAGCTACGCGCTCGAGAGACTTGAACCTCAGCACTGAAATAAATAGGACATGCTGAAGGGACAGATTCATAACCCAGAGGCTCCCTTCACTCTGGAATAAAATCCCAGTCCAGGTTAGGCAGAGTCCCTCATTGACTCTCTTCAAGAGGAATCTTGATGAGTGGATGGGAGATCGTAGGTTTACCCCGGGTATCACTTCTGTGTCACTGTTAGACAGAGGCACACTATAATAACCTCGAAAAAGGGCATAGCAAAATAAATTTAAAATGGGTGGCGAAAGACAAACACATTCTGGCTAGGCTTATAAATGCCCTAGGGCAGATAGCCTAGTATGAACGTATGAACCTATGAACCTATAAAAAGTAATGTATCACACAAGACAGTTTTCAGAAGTCAGAGATTTACATGGTTTTAGTACAATGACAATTGCTTAAACTACAACATTTCTAACAGTAGAAAATTCAGGATGTATCACATATGAAACAGATGTCCCTTTAGAATGATGACAGAGAAGTATTAAAATGGTAGGTCCTGAAGAACAAGAACCGTAACTGACAAATGTATCCTACATTTTTAAGCTAAGTAGCAACAGACTGCTAAACATTTTCAAAATGGCTTTGGCCTTATTATTGAGTATTTTAGGCCACTAGAGTCCTCTTATACAAGAAATGATATCTCTAAATGGTTTGACATATGCTAGCAAAATTTTTTCCCTTCTGAACCATTTGTTGTGGCGAAGGTGCCCGTATATTTTAGTGAAACTATGAGCTACACTGGGTAAGGCTACCAAAGACAGAGAAGTCATGTCAGAGAGTTCAGACAAATATGGTCCAGTGGTGAAAGTAATGGCAAACCATTCCAGTATTATTGCCAAGAAAACTCTACTGAGTACTTACTTACTTAATTTATTTATTCATTCTTTCACTAAAATTTGTTAACCATGGTAGAACATTGCTGACAAATGACCAACATCAGTCTCAGTGTGGGAAGGCAATAAAGTCTGACAAGCACAGAGATGTACCGCAAGAGGAAAAGTATATATAAATATACAATTTTTGAGAATATACAGGCGTTATATTCAGTAACAGAGATAAACCCACATGTATGCAACTTCTGTTGAGTCAGCGAGACAGATGAGTGGGGCTATACAACATACATTGCATTATCACATGCAATTATATGCAAAATAATATTTTTAACTGAGGGTTACTTACATCGCTAAGACTCCTTATAATGCAGACACAGAGTTTGAAGTACATTAGCAGTGCATTAGTATGACAAAAGCTTTAAGTACTGAGGGGTTAAATCAGAGAAAGTAGGGAAGGTATCACTAAGCGGTAGTTTATTGTTTGATTAGGTGATGTGCTTTCAGACATTACACTGACATTTTACATTTTCAGGAGGTACGTTTTCAGCAGAAAATGGAGCTTTGAGTAACTAGTTGTGTCTTTAAGTGAGACTGGTATGGATTCCAAGTTTTGGGGCCTAGTATACAGAAGCACTGATTTGTGTATTGTAGTTTAGTTTGAGGGACCTATAATGAGGGAGCAGAACAGTTAAGGTTTATAAGGTAGTAGTATATATTATTGCATACAGAATATATTGTTGTTTCACTACTATCATTCTGCAACTAGAACTCAACTGTATTAATAGTGGAGTTTATCCTGCATGTATAACTTCTTGTTACTATATTCTTGTAAGTATATCTGTTTGTGCAATTTTTCGAAATTTCTTACCTGTATATGGAGCTTTTCTCCTCGGGTTTCCACTGAAAATGGGCCTCTGGCTGAGTTGCACTAACTCGTTCAACAAATTACAATAAATAAAAATAAAATAGTAGGTTAGGGAGACTTATTAGTCTGGAAGCCAGTGGAAAGAAAATTTAGTTTTGTAGCAGTATGAACAGTTATGATCTGAGAAGGCAGTCTGCCTTTTGTTTGACAGGAAGACATTTTGCTATTCAGAATGTTTTTCCACGTTGTTCCTTTTTTGGTGAGTGTGTGATGACCCTGTTTATTTTAGCATTTTAGCACTGAGTAACTGAATGAGAGTATGATTTTGTTTTGAGGCATGTTCTAAAAGGGAAGGGTGTATTCTGCATGGGATAGTAACATGTCTTTTCCTGTTGCAAATCTGGAGGATATTTTGGGGGGAGGTGTTAGCCCAGAAAAGCAGTGAGTTTATTTTCTTGTATTGTATGAGCGTAGTGAGAAAATAAGAGAAAGATCTAGTCAGAGTCCCAGTTATTTAGATGCTTTGGTGTTTTCAGTAGTGGCATTGCTGTGGTCAGTTATTTGTAGTGTGGAGGTAACTTTGCTTACTTTTTGTTTTGTCCTGAAGAACATGTTTTTTTTTTTTTTGGATGGATTGAGTATACATTTATTGTTATTGATCCAGGGAATCAGGTGGAGGAAGTCCAATTAAAGTTGTTTTTATAAAGTTGTGAAGGATTTTTTTTCTGAGTGATATAGTACTGTGTCATTAGTAAGAGTAGAAGGTGAGGAAGATCCAGAGGACGTTTGTTGATAAATATTGAGAAAAGGAGTAAGGCAAGAATGGACCTTTGTGGACACTTTGTTACAGAATCGCTGATAGTGTGTGAGAGAGAGAGAGAGAGAGACAGAGAGAGAGAAAGAGAGAGCGGAAAACATTTTAACATACAAGCGTTGATTAGGCAGCTTTGGAATCAAGACAGGGCATCTGGGCTAACGCCTATATCAAGCAGACTGTGTAGAAGTAGACTGCGATCTACTAAATCAAATGCCTTTGTCACACCAATAAAGATGGCACCAGTGAGATGTCCTTTGTCCATCCCTTGAAGGATATCATCAGTTAGGATCCATTGGGATTTTGAGATGCTCTGGCCAGACCAAAGCCCATGTTGTTTGTTAAAGCAAAGGTTATATAGCCTGATATATATATTTTGCTATAAATAAATTGTTCATTGATTTTTGCCAGAGTGGGAAGGATAGAGATTAGATGGTAGTCTATATCTTTACTGAGGTTGAATTGTTTTGGGATCATGTTTATTAAAGCAATATTCCATATGTTTGGCATGGTGTTTTGTGTTAGACATAGACTGAATGCATGCTGGGGGGATGCTGTGGTGTAATCCCTGCAGTAGTATATGAACCAAGGGAATATAGAGGGGTGGTTCTGGAGCTAGAGGTATGCTTGTCGTGGTCAGATAAGGTAGGGGTAGGATGCTGAATTCCAATAAGAGGTCTACTGGAAAGAATGTGTGTGGAGTTTTATAAGTTTTCTTTCTACCTGTGAATCTGTTTAACTTTTTTCAAAACTGTTTGGGGGGTGCTAATTAGGGAGTTTTGTGTTGACTTAGTTAAGTTTATGGCAGGTAATGGCTTGCTTTGAATGGTTTCTATGTTATACAATACATTTCATGTGCCTGTACGGTTGGCTGTCCACGAATGCCATGCACCATCCATGAGTTTTGCTAAAAACTTCAGTTCATTGGTTAACCAGTCATTGTGCAGAGTAATGGATAAGCTCACCAGTTTAGCCATGCAGTGGGTACTTGTTTGTGACCACAACAGTTAGTATACAGTGCATTACAGAACACAGAGGAGCGCATGTCTGCCTTGAATTTCTTTCTTTCAGTTTACAATTGGATGTTATGCTTTCTTATTGAAAAGTTCAGTTTTATTCACAAGTAATAACAATTTTCATTCTGATTTTCTAACAGCACAATATATTTAAGCAATAACCCATGCCTGGGTGTGGGTAATGCTGGATTTACCCACTGTTGGTGTGGTTTGGTCACGCGGGTGAAGCCCGAGTGGCCAAACAAAGACAACTGAGGGTAAATCCAGCATTACCACACCCAGGAAATGGAGATACTGCTATTGTTCACATTGATGACATTATTTAAGAAAAAAATACTTTACGCTTTTTAAATAATGGTACGTAATGCTCCCGCGGGTTGCCCCTTCCGCAGGCTTTGTCTGGTATTCATGCGTGCACGGATTCTGATGTACTCGCGCATGCATATGTTACCACACAGTACATCAGAGCTGTGTGTGAAAGCAATGGAGAACAAAAGATCTCTGTTGCTTTTTAAAAGGTGTCTCGCTATGTTAAAGGAGTTTAACACAGTGAGATAGCTTTAAAAAATGCAATGGAGAAAGGAAGATCTCCGTTGCTTTTTTTAAGCTATCTCGCTATGTTAAACCCATTTAACATAGTGAGATTACAGCAATGGAGCTCTCTTCCGCTCTCCGTTGCTGTAACAAAAAAAAGTAAAAGTATCGACTTATACTAATGGAAAAAGTCCGGGCGACCGGACCTTTTTCAATTAGTATAAGTCTGATTTACAACTGACACTCTGACCAATCAGCGTGCACATTTTGGAATATTAATGGGGTGTCATTGTATAATTATAATTAATACATTATGTGTTTAGCCAAAAAGGAAAATGTGAATACTTGCAATGAAATTAATCAGCAAGAATCTGAAATTATAGTTAAGTAATACTTTTGAAAGACAAACACAGTACAGTCTTAATGTAGTTCATGAAATGAACAAAACAAAAGTTTCAACTTGTTTTGTACACAAACATGCCCTGCTATGTTATGCCTCTTCACAGTAGCTCACCTCTATTGACAGCAAAGATGCTACCTAAATTGTCTACAAATAACAGGTTTGCGGATTTATTTTTCACACAAGATCACTTCAACCTCCCACCCTACAGTCAGTCAAATTCCTTTCTTTTAACCTCTTTCGATCAAGCTCAGGATCATTTATGTGTAATGAGTTGAAGAAGGCAGACATCAAGAAAATAAGAGTACATTACCCTACCCAGAATAACTACCTACTAACTGCGGTGGCATCAAGCGGAGGAAACTAGAGATTTTAGACTGTTTTTTAACTCTTTTCTCTCTCTTTCTCTCTCTTGCTCTCTCACACACACACACACACACACACACACACACACACACACACACACACACACACACACGTGCACACACACACATGTGCGCACACACACACACACACACACACACACACACACACACACACACACACACACACACACACACACACACTAATGGATTTTTCACTTGCTCAAAAGCTAAAGTTGTGTAAACAGCAGTTTGTTTTTCTGCTCAGGTTTTTAAGCTGGCAAACTAAGTCAGCTGAAACAGCCCATCTGTGAGCTCTCGAAGATAGCTGAAGTCCCTGCATACATTACGGATTCACTTTCAACATAGCTCTTAACTTCTTGCTCAAGAGTCACAGACGAAGGCAAGAGTGTTAACATGTAAGAGTGCGGTAGTCAATCTGTTTCTAAGTTTATTTACGTTTAAGTTACAAAGCCTCATTCCTGATATGTTTGCATGTAACAAAGCTGCTTGAACTAAACCCACGGATATTTGTCTGTTGTATGCTGACCTGATGAGCAACATGGTGTCAAAACTGGGATTAAGAGAACAAGTTCTTCAAGCCATGAGGTGCAGAGTTGAAGGTGAAGGCAGATTGAGCTGGTTGAGTGAAAAACAAAAAAGGCCAGAAATGAACTTAAGGTAACAAAAAACTTGCATAAATGATCATAGCCGGCCTTAGGCATAGGCCAACTAGGCAGCCGCCTAGGGCGCCGCTCTACTAGGGGCACCTTTCCAGCCTTTATTTGGTGTAGGTAGACCAGGATGGGGGTAGCGGGTGATGTGGTGGGGGCACCATGGAGTCCTTTTGCCTAGGGCACCACTTGACCTAAGGCCACTCTTATAAATGATTTATTTGGCAAAGAAAATTAAACTGAGCATTTGTAAGGCACAGAACACATTATTAGTCAAATGAGTAACACAAAACACATTATTAATCAAATGAAAGGCACAAAAGACATTATTAATTAAAATTTTTTGAAACTATGATATTTGATAAAACTAGCAGAGATATCCATATGGGGCTCAGAATTAATTTTGGTTTGCATAACAAGCATGTTTAAAGTAAAATGGGCACAAAAAAGTATAATGAGCATGATAAGAGATGAAAAAGTCATAATGAGGACAATAAAAAGGGCAAAATAAGCTTAAAGAGCAAGGTAACTGAATGTTTTTAGTAAAAGACTGTGTTTTGGGCACAAACTACTATTTCGCATTGACCAAAACCATTCAAAGCATAACTAGAGTTTTCAAAGTATCTCAGAGTGTGCAAAGTGTTTGCAGAGTGTGTGCTTTATTACAGTGCAATTATTTCAAAGAGCTTACTGTGAGCAAAGTACTGTTATATTGCAAAGTTCAGTCAAAGTACAGCCATTTAGTTTCTTGTGCTGTGTACATTTATTCACTGAGTGCCGCCATTTTGAAGTGTTTCTTACACTGTACAGAGTAATTTCACAAAGTACAGCCATTTTGAAAGGTTCTTATGCTGTGTACAGTTCATTTACAAAGTGCATTCATCTCGACGTGTTTCTGACTCTGAGCTTTTTCTGTTGTGTACAGTTTATTCACAAAGTACAGTCATTTCAAAGTATTTCTTACACTGATAAGGAGTGGTTTCACAAAGTACAGTGATTTCAAAGTATTCTTGTGGTACAAAGATTTATTCGGCAAAGTACAGTTATTTCAAAGAGTTTGTTGTATTACTGGGCATAATTACAAGTTCTGGCATATATATTTATGTGTGTATGTTTGTACATGATTTCAAGCACCTTCACTACTGTGTGTTGATATGGCAGAGGTATTTCACAGACGAAGTCCACTTATGTTCAATCATAATATAGCAGAGAATTGGAGAGTATTTGAGCAGGAATACAATATTTTCATACAAGCAGCTTTTTTTGACAAAGTTGCACGTACAAAGGCATTCATTTTGCTTAAGTCAGCTGGGTCAGAAGCCATTGAAAGAGAGCATTCATTTGTATATGCACCAACAGTATATGCAGGAGAGGGGGAAAGCTGCCATATTGTGCTACCGGCTGAATCAAGAGAGGCCCCTGAATGCCTGAAATGTAAATTTGGAGAAATATGCAACTCCCAGACACATTTTCTATTAGAGGGGCACTTATTTTTTTACAAGAGACCAAAAGCCAGATGAAGCTTTTGCAGTCTATATCACTGACTTGAGAAACAAGGCTAAAACATGCAGATATTGTGACTTGAAAGATGAGTTAATAAAGGACAGGCTTGTGTGTGGTGTTACTAATGCTGCAGTGAGAAAGATTTTGCTTCAAGAGAGTGATTTAACATTAAGCAAATCCACAGAGATTTATCAAATCCATGAGCTCACAGAAAAGCACACAAGTATGCTTGCAAGTGATAAGAGCATGGTTTCAACAGCCTCTAGAGCAAGCATAGACAGCATGCAGCATGTGGCAAGAAGAAATAAGCCTAAGCACATGGCAGTTGCAACCTCTGCAGGCTCCGCTACTAAAGCCCATAGGTTTCTAGCAAGTTCCAAGACTAGCTCAGTAAAACAGACATGCTCAGTGAAGTATAAGGTTGAGTCAGCAAAACCCACATCAAGTCTAATTAACTGTTGTAATTGTCATGCCAATCATGAGTCTAATAGCGAGAAGTGCTTGGCATTTGATCAGCAATGCCACAAGTGTAAAAAATGGAATCACTTTCAAAAATTTTGTAAATCAGGCAAGTACCACTCAGTTATTAAGAAAGGTCATTAAAAAAGCAAGTTGATCATGTAAAGAGCTGCAACCCTACTTTCTATGTAGATGGTGGAATAGTGGTTGGTGAAAGGGTTAAAGCAACAGATTTGTTGGTAAAGAATAAAGTATTTTGTACTGTCCTAATGAATGGCAAGCCCACAGAGCTCAAAGTAGACACTGGTTCAACGTGTAATATAATGTCAGGAGAAATATTTGCTAAAGTGAGGGCTGGTGAGCAATTTAATTTGGCCAATTGTGTGAAGCTTGTTGCTTATGGAGTTGAAGAGATTCAAACCAAAGGCTCAGTAGTGCTTTCATGCTATTCGGCTGGAAACAGTTACAGCTTGCAATTTTATGTAGTTGGAAGACCTGTGCAGTCATTACAGGATCTCAGAGACAGTTTGATAATGAAACTGCTTTCTTTTACCAAAGAAGTACATCATGTAAGCACATGTCCCAGTTTCAGCTTTACTAATGCTATTTTCTCAGAGTATGCTGATGTGTTCGATGACAAGTTAGGCAAACTTCCAGTTGTGTACTCCATGAAAGTAGACCCAGAGGTCAGTCCAGTGGTCAGACCAGCAAGGAGAGTTTCACTAGCTATGCAGGACAAAGTCAAGGTCCAGTTAGACAAAATGGTCGAGTAAAGTGTGATTTGTCCAGTCACAGAACCAACTGAGTGGGTGTCTTCTATGGCAGCTGCTCATAAGAAAAATTCAGATGAAATCAGAATATACATTGACCCAAGACACTTGAACAAGGCATTAATGAGACCTCATCATTCTATGCGTACAGGTGAAGAGATTGCTGCCCTTATGCCAAATGCCACTGTTTTTTTCTGCCTTAGATGCAAAGAGTTCATTTTGGCAAGTAATGCTTGATCACAAATCTTCGCTACTTGACTACATTCAGTACCCCATTTGGTAGATACCGCTTCCTCAGGATGCCTTTTAGAATAAATTCTACCAGAGAAATTCTTTCAGTGTGCAATGGAGCAATTTTTTTCAGGCTACCCATGTGCAATAATAGTTGATTTACTGGTTAGAGGCAATGGTGAAGCAGAGCATGACAGAAACCTCAGGAAAGTATTAGCAGAGCGGGTGAAGTGAATTTAAAGCTCAATCCTCTGAAATGCAAATTCAGACTACCAGGAGTTACTTATGTAGGCCATTTATTTACCATTACAGGCTTATAACCAGACCCTTCTAAACAAGCACCCATTCTAGAGATGCCAACTCCAAACAATGTCTAAGCATTTTCCTGGTATGGTTAACTACATGGGTAAATTTGTCCCTAACTTTAGTGCGTTATCAGCGCCTTTAAGACAGCTGGCACGCAAAAATGGTTGTGGTTAGAACAACGCCAGAGAGCATTTGATAACCTCAAAAAGCAAATTAGCCAACCCACCTACTATGATAATATGATGTCCACAAACCAGTAATTCTTTATTGTGATGCTTCAAAGTTCGGTCTTGGTGGAGTTATTCTTCAAGAGGGCAGACCTGTTGCCTATGCATCTAGAACTCTTACCCAGATTGAGATGCAGTATGCTCAAATTGAGAAGGAACTTTTGGCAATTGTGTTTGCATGTTCAAAGTTACATGATTATATTTATGGCCAAGCTATCCAGATAGAAACTGACCACCAACCTCTAGTCACAGTTTTAAAGAAGCCTATGCATTCAGCTCCAGGAAGATTTCAAAGAATGATGCTTACATTACAAAAGTATAATTTCAAAATGGTCTATACAAAAGGTAAACTTCTTTATCTGGCTGATACCTTATCCAGATCACCCAGAAATACCATGGAACATCACACACTAATGGATTTTTCACTTGCTCAAAAGCTAAAGTTGTGTAAACAGCGGTTTCATTTTGTGCTCAGGGTTTTAAGCTGGCAAACTAAGTCAGCTGAAACAGCCCATCTGTGAGCTCTCAAAGATAGCTGAAGTCCCTGCATACATTACAGATTCACTTTCAACATAGCTCTTAACTTCTTTGCTCAAGAGTCATAGACGAAGGCAAGAATATTGGAGGGCCAAAGGCCCAAAATCAGGGGTATTTTTAAATATTATTATTATAATTCAGTTAAAAAGTTAATAGAACAACAGATCTGGCATTAACATACATTTTCTAAACTATAAAAACATATATGTTTGACTAAGGATTGTCACACTCATTGTACGGTCACTGACAGTATGTAGCTTTGAAGTAGATGACATGATGGTAAGGAGGAGGATGGGCATCCTCTGTATCTGGGAGAGAGAATGGAAGGACAGTGCAGCAAAGCTACTTGACTTAGGATCAAGAGTCTACTTCTGAGGAGGATGACATATGAGAAATGTTGTGGAAATTGTGATGAGGGAGAGGCTTCAGAAGACAGTGACGGATGTAATGGCATCAAATGAAGAATATCAGTAGAAGCCAAAAAATTAGATAAAAGTGAAAAGAGTGGAAGAAATTAACAGTTTCAAGTATCTGGGAGGGGAGGTTGAAGAAAAAGGAAGTGTGAATGAGTAGGCCAAACCTGAAATCAGAGGGGGTTTAACAAACTGCCACAGAAGGTCAGGGGTAGTGTGTGACAGAAGAATGCCTAAGAAGCTGAAAAGTATGGTGTATAAAACAGAAATGCGACCAGTACTACCGTATGATACAGAAACCTGGGCAGTAAAGAAAGAGCAGTCGAGGAAGCTACAGGTGATAAAATTAAAGTGCCCGAGATGGGTGATAGGATGCAGACTGTGGGACATATGAAGAAATGAGGACATTGATGCAGACACCCAAGTAACTCCAATTGCAATAAAGGTCAAAGAGAACAGATTACTGTGGTCCAGGCACATGTGCAGGAAAGCAAAAGACAATTTAGTGAAGAAGATTTGGGACAGGCAGGATGAAGGCAAGAGGAAATAATGACATCCAGCAAAGAGATGGTTGGATTATGTGAGAGAAAACCTGCAACAGTCAGGCATGACTGTCGAAAAAGGTAGAAGAGTGGCACTGAGTCAAGAGAAAGATGGTGACAGTTGATGTGACACCCCAACCCCATATAGAACATGGGAAAAAAATGGGGTTGATGAAGATCATGAAGATGATACATTTTATGAACGACAAGACATGAAACTCTTAATGCCAGCATTACTGGCTGACTGTATTCCGTAGTAATTTACCTCATTTTATAAAGATAAGGCAAAAATGTGAGGAGAAACCATGTATGGTTGAGATACATGCTTTGCATATGTGGGATAACTATGATGGACCAAAAAAAAAAACACGAGTTCAGACTTCAGGTTGCAAAAGCAGTGAATGTTAATGCTTCTGGCAGGATGTGTAAACAGATGACTATTAAAAAAAGAGTAAAAATGTTTACAATCCACAGTAAACTGGCAGTTAAAACTAAAGGTTTATAGCTTTGCATGTCTAAATTAATCAAATTGTATCATGCCAATATTGACAGCAAGGCACTTAAAAAAGTTGACAGATGCATAATAAACATTTTGTAAGTTATTTAAGATGACATCATAATATCTTTTCTGTTAACAATATGACAAACTGTGGCCTATTTATTTATTAATTGGGGTAGTGGATGGATCCAAGATGCACTAATTTCACCCAGTGACCAGGATTATATCAGAATTGCAGTCTAAAGTTCTGGAAACATTTTATAATATATAACCAATGTATAATTTAAGATACACAAATGTTATAAGCCAGAAATTACAGCTCAGGAGTGTGCTTAATAAAAAAGCACCTATTGCAGTTAGTTGGGTGTTCTGTGGTTCCTTGAGTACCAGTTGATCAGAACTTAGATGATTGTGAATGGTCAAATTTGCTGCATGCTTGAAACCAGTATGCACTGTTTTGAGGAGTTTCTCCCTTGCTTTTTGTTATGTGACAGTGGAGTTATAATATATAAGTTCAGAAGGTGGGAGGGGCTTACTCTCCCACATGAGTGGGGGGCAGGGGATTTGCTCACCTGAAAAATTAAAGATTTCCCTGCTCTGTGCCATTCATCTGCACATTTGCTGACTTTATGAGCAGTTCTGGTTGAAGTTATTTTCAAACAACTGTGTCTCAGTTTTGCGTAATGGAACCCTTGGGCTATTATTTTAGTAAATGAGTTGTCAATTTGATATTGAACTTCATCTGTATTAATTCAACTGCAACAACAAGACATTCAGCTGCAAAAAGTAGCTAAGACTGACTCGACCCTGTCAGTCTGAAATAATGCAAAATGTACAGATTTTGTATTAACCAAATAGCAAACAAAAGAGCTTCAGACTATTTGGTAGGCAGCACTTTTTATAACCATATGAAGTGTTGCTGTTAACTGCTTAGAACAATATTTCATGATGTGTAAATGTGAAATGACTTAGGAGCTGATGCCAGGTACAATGACACATGCCAAACATTATAGTAATGCAATGCATCTTACCTTATAAGATTAAAAATATCAGGGATTTCTAAAAAGAGAATAAGGTATAAAACACTCTCTGGAATATCAGTCTACTCTGAAGGATATCATATTATCTCAGTCCTGATTTACAAGGCAGTACAGTCAGTACATGTCAAGGAACTGCCAAAGTAATATATTTCAACTTGCTCTTGCCAGAAACTATACCCTGTCTCCAATCTCACCTGTGATCAGTTTACTGTGATAATTTGCCCTCTGTTTTCATGTACCATTAATTTGTGGCTGTGACAACCAAAAATGAATAATAGCAATAGGTTAATGCACACATTATACTGAAACATAAAAAATGAAAGCAAATACAACTATCGCTGAAACAACAGTATTATTTTTGTTTCTCATTTCATAAAATGTACTAATGAAATGAATCAGAGTCAGATATCCTTTGTCATGCTGAACAAAAATATACAAATGTGTTGTGAACCCAAACAGCAAACAGCTGTGCACTCAAATGTCTATAAAAAGAATGTTAACTATATTTAGAAATAGACAGCCATACCTTTGTACTCATTAAAAATGTCACTGTAAATTTCTCAGAAAAATATGAAATGTTCATGCTTATACAATGCATTTCTTTTCAGGAATTCTAGAAGAAACAGTTCATGCATATCAAATGAATATTCCATAGGATTCACTTGTACTCTGAAGTGTCAGAATGTAACAAGTCATTGCTTACATCTGATGCACACATGGGCATCCACATAATTTTCTGGGCGGGGGGTGTTCTGTGAAATGTGAAGTTAAGGGGGAATTAAAGTAGCTTGGATGAGATATTAATACCTATAAAATCGGGCAACTTATTTTAATTTACTTTACCAATGTGAATTTCAACAGATAGGGTGGAAATAATTAAATGCTGCCAAGGGTCTGAAGGACAATGGACCTCCACAACTCACAGAGTTTCAGATGCTCTGCAATGCATTTTATAGTATTTTACTGATGCTTCTTCTCCATGTTTGTGACATACCCCTTGAAAGTTAATATAAATAACCAGCAGCACAGATAATAAGAAATAAATAAATTAAATAAATAAATAAAATATAAAGGCCAGAAATATAACATAATGTAAGAGTTTGGCTGAAAAATTATATTTTTATGTACTACTTATCTGTCTTGACATAAAGAGAGAAAGAAACATGTAGCACAGTACAAAGCTGTAGCTTGCTCATCTGGTACCCAATGCCATTCCATGATCTGGTGCCCCTCAACTATAAGATAAGAAAAAAAAAACATTCCTCCTTTTCCCAATGTGGTGCTCCTTTATTGTGTACTGAGTAACTAGAATCATTTTCCTTGATCTGTGGTTCTTAACTCTAAGTTGAGGAGCAAAAAAAGTCCTGTTTCAGGACTAATCATTTTACTCATAAAATTGCAGCAACCTATCTCACCCTAACTATGCTTCTGATGTAGTACATTAGTCTTCATTTCTATTAACAAGCTATCATATGACTTCCCACACCTACTAACAATCTTATATGCTGATCATAGACATACCTAGCCCTTACATTTCAACCAATCAACCATTCCTCTAGGAAGACCTTCACTCTCTAAGAATGGCTTATAAATTACAAATTATTATTCAAGCTGTCCAAAACCATGCCATGTCCAAAACCACGTTGTTTGTTACTTCTCAAAATATTCTCATTTCTCAAATGACATCCGCATTACAGACTTAACGCCAACAGTGAAATCAACGTCAGAAGTCTAAACCTAAAGATGCACGCACTCAAGGCACTCCTCAGTATGGAGCAAATCGATATCTGTGCAGTGACAGAAACCTGGTTCAAGGCTCTTGAGAGCACCCCAGCATTACCAGGATTCAACGCATATCATACTTTTTGGCCACAAAACTCGGACAATAGCACCAAGGGAGGGGGTGTATCTATCTTCATCAAGGACACCCACATCTCCAGATTAGTGGCATTGCATGAAACATCGGAAACAATTCATGTGCAACTAACAGTAGGCAAAACTGACTTCCTAGTCATAGCCTGTTATAGATCACCCTCTCTGTCTCAAGACCCACACGCGGCCTTCCTGAGAACACTAGAGAATATGAAGATCCTACCAAACACCATAATATTGGGGGACTTCAACTACCCAAACATCGACTGGGTAAACTACTCGGGTCCAAACTCATTTACCCAACGGTTTCTAGAATTCATCAACTCAAATGCTATGGAACAACTAGTCACTGTTCCTACAAGAGGGGAAAATACATTAGACCTAGTCATCACAAACATAGGGGATGAATGTTCCACACCGGAGGTAAATCCCTTGTTGGTGAGATCGGACCACAAACTGATCACAATGGACATCCACATCCCAACCCCACCCCCAGCCAAGGAAACCACAGTAAAAAACCTCTCAAAAACAAACTTCACTCTCCTCAAGACAGAAGTAGGAAGCTTCAAAGCCCCTGAGAAAATGGAAAATGTTACCCAAACCGCAGAATCCTATACGAACGCACTCTATATGCACCTACAGGAATGCATGGATCGTGCCATCCCAAGTAAACCCAAGGCTCACTCCTCCAAAAATAGGAGACCAGTCTGGTGGACCCCAGCCATAAAGAAGCTATACAACAAAAGGAGGAGACTACTACATGACAGGGCCAAAAACCTAAAAGGGAAGGCATCTCTGATCAGTATTAGCAAGAAACTTCACTCCACCATAAAAGCCTCAAAGGCAAACTTCGAAAGAAAAATTGCCAAAGACTCCAAAGATAATCACAAGGCATTCTTCAGTTATAGACCAAAAGACCAGCTGCAACTTCTTCAATACTTCAGTTATGTCAGGAACCTGGGAGGAAACACACAGATCTGCTCAGAGCTAGTACAAAACGGTACAAAATACACGGAACCGACTGACATTGCCAGCATTCTGGCTGACAGGTTCAGTGCAAATTTTACCCCCCCCTTCCCCCCCAAAAGGGCCTGTGTCTATTCCAGATGAATGTAGTCCCCCAGATATCTCAGACACACAGGTAAAAGCAGCCCTCTCCAAAGCTAAAAACACAGCATCTATCAGACCGGACGGAATACCGGGCTGCATCCTGCACGAGCTCCAGGAAGAACTAAACCCCCACTTAAATTCACTATTCCAACTCAGCCTTAAAGCAGGTTATGTACCCAAGGAATGGTGTACAGCAACAGTGATCCCTCTCCACAACGGTGGCCCACAACGGATCCTGGGAACTATCGCCCCATAAGTCTGATTAGCCTAATTTGCAAGGTTATGGAGCGTATCATTATAGATCGCATAAACAAAGACATCGGGAACCTCCAGACACTGGACCCTACCCAGTTTGGTTTTGTTAAAGGCAGATCCTGCCTCCTAAACCTGGTCAACTTTTTTGAAGCAGTCACCAAAGCCATAGATGAAGGTAAGGCAGTCCACACTGCCTATCTGGACCTTGCTAAGGCTTTCGACACAATACCTCACTCTGGAATCATAAACAAACTAACCAGCTTAAACATCAACCCATATGTCTCAAGATAGGTTGCAAGCTGGCTTATGGATAGAACACATGTGGTCAAGGTAGGAAGTGCCATGTCCGACTCTAAACCTGTTACAAGTGGAGTCCCACAGGGCTCAGTCCTGGGG
This sequence comes from Protopterus annectens, assembly GCF_019279795.1. NCBI lineage: Eukaryota > Metazoa > Chordata > Ceratodontiformes > Protopteridae > Protopterus > Protopterus annectens. The sequence goes on from NC_056732.1 coordinate 1,658,805,466, forward strand.
CACCTCTTGTTTGGTATATACTTCTCTGAAGTACAGGCCAGCACAAAAGGACTGTGGCTTACCAAGTTCACCGATGATTGCAAACTGAGAGCCATAATAGACTCCCCGGCTGACACAAGCATTCTCCAAAAGGATCTTATGGAGACAGATGCCTGGTGTCAGAGCCATGGCCTCAAGCTCAATGCCAAAAAATGCTTAGTCATCCCCTTTGGGAAAAACAAGGTGCCCACTAATTGCCCATCTTATAACTAAAGAGTTCTCTCTAGATCTAGAGAGGTCATTGTGCCCCTATACTCATCACTCATCAGACCCATAATTGAGTACAATGCCCAATTTAGGATGTACCTTACCCGGCACCTGCAGCAGCTGGAGAGACCCCAAAAGTTCCTTACCAAAAGGATCATGGGCCTCAAACAGTTGCCCTATGCAACTAGGCTAAAGGAACTACAGTTCTACTCAGTTGCTTACCGCCTGCTCAGAGGCGACCTCTGCCTGACTTACAAGGCCATGTCCAACCCAGAATTAATGGACATGCTCCACCTTAAAAAAAACAAATCCATTAGAGCCACACGCTCCTCGGACTTAAACCTTAGCACAGCAATAAATAGGACATGCTGGAGGGATAGATGCATATCCCAAAGGCTTTCCACACTCTGGAATAAAATCCCAATTCACATAAGACAAAGCCCCTCGCTGGCCCTCTTCAGGAGTAATCTTGATGAGTGGATGGGAAACCATAAATGTGCACCTGGGATCACTCCAGTGGGGCTACTGGACAGAGGCTCTAGAAGTTAAATTATAAGGGTGGAGAGAGCCAAACACATTTTCGGCTAGGCTTATAAATGCCCTAGGGCAGATAGCCTAGTATAAACCTATGAACCTATGAACCTATGAACATCCTTCTTCAAATATCTTGGAATTTGCTTAGACTAAGCTGTCAGTTTTGAATTAGTCATCAAAAACAAGGAGCAAAATCAACTCACTTCTCTTCTTTGCCACCAAATTCTCAACCCATCCCAGCTCACCAACAAGAAAATCTGTATGGAAAAGGGGTTCTTATCTCCCACTTAAATATGGCATTCCCATTACTGTTGCAGCCTCCAGAAACAACAATTTATAAACCACTACCAACAAAATCTGCTGCTTCATTACCAGCTCTCGCCATAAAAACACCATTGCCTGATTGTCAATAGCAAACTGCTTCACCATAAAACAGACAACTGACTTTCTACTTGGAGTGCAGCATTTTAAATTACTAAGGCAAGAAACAGACTCACCCCTTTCATCAAAATTTATTGAAAAAAATCTACTTATAATTGTAGGAATCACTCAATTGACTCCTAGCGTCCAAAATCCTACTACCAACTTACAACACACTTAACACTCCATCTCCACTTGAGCCCCCACACTATAGCAAGCTCTTCCCAACAATGTTAAAGGACCCCAAATTCCGGCATCATTTTAAGAACTTCCTGTTTGATACAGCCACACACCTGTCTCAAAAAAGGGTCCAGTGATATAAATACCAATGATCTGCTTTAGGTCTGACATGAAATCTGGGGCTTTAATGCATCTACACTTGTATCATCTAATATATCTTTTATATAAGGCTATTTGTTTAAGGTTGCCTATAACAATTGTTCATTTGTGATTTTGTGCTTACATATGTACTCTGTAACTTATCTTATGTGCAAATTCAGTGTTTCTGTGAGGCCAAATGTGTCATCATATACGCCATTTTACTAAACAAGCACTTTTAGACTGTATCATGCAGTCATTATTTTAGATTAACCTTACCTAAGGTAAACTGTCCAAACTCTTAAGAACATTTGATGCAAACTGCGACACCCGTGCAGTAGCTCAATGTGACGCCCATGCACTGACCCAGTAATCAAGGAGACTCAATCCTCACCAATAGCACCAGTGAGGGGCATGCACACTGAGGGGATAACAAGTACATACACACACAGTGAAGTACAGTTTCCCTTAAAAGCACACAGAGATCACAGTAAGTCTGGGGCTAGTATCTCCCTTTCTCTCCAGATCCCCAATAAAACGCCCCACTGGCCCAGCTATAGGGTCCAAATCTCAGCCTAGTGGTCAAGCTAAAACCTCCAGCACCCTCTCTGTCCAACCAGTGCTTCACGTTCCTGCCCAAGTGGCTGACACACACACACACACACACACACACACACACACACACACACACACACACACACACACACACACACACACACTTTGAGATATGAGTTATATACAAACATACAGGCACTCCTGGGGAAGGCTGGCACAGGTTCTCCAGCTATGCCTCTTTCTCTCCAGACTATAATGTAGAAATCACTACCACCAACCTCTAATATCAGCTACTATAAGGCTCTTCCCAAAGGGTGACCAATTTCACTGTGTAATATTATTGTTATCTAAATAGTAAATGTGACTAAGCAGCAAGACTATTGGAGTGGCTTGGGCAGTATCACTAAATACATGCAATGTACTCTAAGAGCTTAAATTATCTTTACACAATACAGCCACAGTTGAAAAGTTTAAAAATATTTAATAATAAATAATAAAAACACAAGACAAATCTCATCAATTCAACACACTGCTAATCAAGAGTTCAGAGATCACAGGAAACTTTTAAAACAATATTGTAGGATAGTCTGACTTAAATATGGAAAACAGCTAGGCTAATCTGGCTATATTTCTATCTAACGCTAAGAGAAATACTAAAGTCTAAGATCCTACTTACAGAGCAAAGCAAGTGCTGGTGAGCTGATGCTCTTCAGACAAAATCTCAAATGCTTTCCCTTCTTTCTGTCCTTAAATTGATAACACTGAGTCATTTTAGATTACATCATTCTTAACAGTTCTGATTTAGTTTCCCAGGCTAACAGAAACTCAAAATTTACATTTATTTTTGTAATTCTGCACCTGCAGGAAGCCGCAGTAATAAAATACATTTTACATGTAAAATCTAGTAATTAACTCTTGTCCTAAGACAATAGAAATAATTCCTTAGTCCAGACATCCTGTCTCCGAGGTTTGAGATCAAACAGTCCTAAAATGCTTGACTTATCAGCTTTCTTCCAGCAGGGCGCACTGTAGTTACATTTTTGAAGCTCAGTACAACATATAGTTTAATCATAACATATAGTTATCTTTACATTTGTAAACCAGCCTGTGGATTGCATTAATATTTACAATGACATAGAATTGTTTACAAAATTCTATCTAGCTTCGATGGCAACCTTCACACAAACAATAAACTGCTATCTCTTTGAAAATATATGACTATCCAATTAAAATTGACATCTTTGTAATAATCAGAAAATTTTAAGATAAGCCCAGTCTGTTAGAACTGGTCATAAAAAGATCAAAGGTTCAGATTCCAAATTAAGTGTTCTTTCAAACTAACATACTATCAACTCTAAAATGATGCTTCCCTGTTTGCAAGTAGGAGAGTGGAAATTGTTGTTGGTCATTAGATAAATAAAATGTCATCTGCTTTTCTTATAATGTCAGAGTGTTGTTTCTTAACATTACCATTTCCATGACAGCATCTAATTGTAAAACTAATCAATGCAATTGTACATATGTAACATAATCTTCTACCAGTACTACCGTTTGTTAATAAGATTACTCTATATTATATTATCCTACTAGGAAGTTATCATAACATTTTTCTCTTTAGTGTACTTTGTCTTTTTCCAATTTATGTATGGAGGTTTTCTCCCAGGTCTTCACTGAGGAGGAGTTTGTTTTGTTGACATAGCCAAACTATCCCAATAAACAAACATAAATAAATAATAAAATAAATAAACAATAGAGACATAATGAACAAAACAGAGCTCATTGTCTATGAAAGTGCCCAGTTCCCTAACTGTATTCTTTGTTTTCCAACAATGCTACACTATTGTTGCATTTATTTTTTTACTATGGTTCTAGCAACAGGTGTTTGTACATAACAGACTATCTTTTAAGATTCAAGATTCCTCAGGAAAGTTGACAATAACTCCATGTTTGCAGTTATCTGTAAGTGTGGTCACCCAGTGACCCTTAGCATTATCTTGGATATCAGGGAAGGAGTCTGTTTAAGAGGTCTTTAACAATGCATTATATTACCCTGCAGACAAGGCTGGTACACCTTATTGGTCTATATTTGTCAGCATTGGGGTTGGAGTCACTCTTATGAAAGGTGATGACAAGACTTATTCCCCACTCATATAGCAAAATACAAATTAAGTTTAAGTTGAAGAGCTTCAGGAGTGTATTTGTGAGACAATGTATTACAATGAAACACTCTGGCATACTATTTTTTAACCTCTAAAAAACTTGGTTGTATGTGATTTCTGAGGGGAGGATATAGACAATATATGGGGTGACAGGAAGCTTAATATGTTTGCAATATCCTGAGGGTTTGAGTAGATGATGTTGTTATGTACCAGTTTGTTGCAGTGATGGGCACTTTTCCTAATGTTCCTGATGTAGCTAAAGGAGGACTTATGGTTGTCCTTGCTGGTGATGGTGATTTTCATTTGATACTTTGACTTGGTGAATCTGATTTTGATTTTAAGTTCTTTTGTTAAATTTATCTAGTTCAGTTTTGGAACAGAACATTTTCAGTTTGTTCCTAAGGGTGAGGAGTTTTTTTTTTTCTACCAGGTGTCTACTATAGGTGTTTGTTTCCAAATTTCACACTGTAGTTCAGGTAGATTGGAACCTGATGTCAAAATGCAAGCACTGAGGTGAGCAATGAAGTGCCATTCAAATGCAGAAGTTTAGGTCAATGTCCACGGAGGGGTCAAACCACAGGTCATCAGCTACTAGCAACAAGTTTGTCTTGGGAAATTTGTTAGGTGGCAGCACTCTGTACACAGGGATTCCTTAGGGACTAGGCAGATTAGGGATTAGAGGTATGTTACCACCACAAGGTAGGAGTCACAGAGAGATGGGTTAATAAATAAGAAGGGCATGATTAGAATGCCTAGTTCAGATGTATTGTCAGATGGATAGTCTTACAAAATATTGATACATGCTTTATTCTGATTACTTGATTCATGTTTTCAGCATCACTTTTACAGTTAAACATCATGTGTGCATCATTTAATAAACATGCACAGAAACCAAGGACCCTTTCCAGCAATGGTCTAAACCAAACACAATAGTCTTATAAGTAAAGGTATAATTACATAATGAATAATGAGAACCAAGCTATTTACAGGCAGTTACAGCATAAAGATTTCTAATTAATAGAAAATATAAATCATTTGTTTTAGTACTCTAAGAGGTAGACCAACTGTTCATGAAGACAGTAAGGTGCAACTATGTTCAAAGATATATTTGATAAACTATGCTATATGCAGAGAGTGATGTACATGCAGGTTCTGATACAAGATTTCAATTATTGTTTTACAAAGCAAGACAGTACAAATGCTGAAACAGCAATTTCATATAAAGTTTAAAGCAGAGTAACAATTACATGAATGCAATACAAAATCCTATATTCAATTCAAGGTATTTCCATTTGGCAAAAAATATGAGTACTGCAGAATACTGTTATTAAAAATAATAGTGTATTTATATCTGTCATGCTGTTAAGGACATTATCTAAGTATTGTATAAACACTGTGATTGGTGAGGCACATTAGCTCATTTTGCAGTTGATTCCTATGAGTCTGTTTATATTATTATATGCTGTGTCATTGAACTGAGATAAGGAACTGTTTCATGTTGATTTGTTTCAACCACAATCTGGGAAACACAGATCCAAAATGAAAAGATACAGTAAGGTACAATGATACATAACAGTGTATCATCAAAGATACAGTGAGTTACAATGATACATAGTGTATCATCAAAGATACAGTAAGGTACAATGATACATAACAGTGTATCATCAAAGATACAGTAAGGTACAATGATACATAACAGTGTATCATCAAAGATACAGTAAGGTACAATGATACATAACAGTGTATCATCAAAGATATAGTAAGGTACAATAATACATAACAGTGTATCATCAAAGATACAGTAAGGTACAATAATACATAACAGTGTATCATCAAAGATACAGCAAGGTACAATGATACATAATAGTGCATCATCAAAGATACTGTAAGGTACAATAATGCATAACAGTGTATCATCAAAGATACAGTAAGGTACAATAATACATAACAGTGTATCATCAAAGATACAGTAAGGTACAATGATACATAATAGTGTATCATCAAAGATACAGTAAGGTACAATAATACATAGTGTATCATCAAAGATACAGTAACGTACAATAATACATAACAGTGTATCATCAAAGATACAGTAAGGTACAATGATACATAACAGTGTATCTTCAAAGATACTGTAAAGTACAATGATACATAACAGTGTATCATCATTGATGCCTTATGCCTCAGCATTCTGAGAAACAACCTTGCAAAGGCTTTGTTTAGACTGGAGAAAAACAGGATGAAATGGTAGAACATCTCAACTTTGCCTGGAGGGAGAAAAGCTTTTCTCTTGGTGGAGTCCAACAAAGAGTTAAATGGATACTGTATTGTGTGAAAAGATAACAGAATACTTCTGGCAATTGATTTGAAATCCCAGATTTAGTAGAAGTTCCTGGATAGGTTTAGGAGATTCATGAGAGCTGAAAAGAAGAGAACAGGAAGATGACACAGACTTCCAAACATGGGAATATGTGTATGCCTTGGAGTCTGCAATGAGCAATAACAGGAGCCAGACATTTTGTAAATACCCTTGGTGCAGTTGATAGTCCAAAGGATAAAACAGAGAATTTATATAATAAGACTAGTACAGCAAAGCTTAAGATACACCTGATCTGTTGGCAGTAGGAATGTAATAAGGGGAGCCCCTTAGCTGTAGTTTTGCTATGAAAGCTAAAGAAAGGATTAAGGGTATACACTTCTGAAGGGATAACATTTTGAACTTAGGAATCCTGAAATGGAGATTTAAAGTGGAAAGATTCAGTCCTGGTGTCAAGGAACCTTCTGGTTTTTGAGCCAGAAAAAAATCTGTGAATAATAGGCTTAGCCTAGAAGACTCCCTGGGATCACACATTGTCCAGAATGGGAAGAAACAGAGAAATCTGATTTTTTGGGGGGCAAGATAGAATTCCCATTGAGAAAAATAACCTTGTTGACTCACCCTTAAAACCCAAATGTCTGGAATTATTAGAAACCAAAAGATCAGCTGAAGTGTGAGGCAAATGGAGAAATTGCTGTGACGATGCAGGAAGAGATGGATAGTCATGCTGACTGGGGAGGCTGTATTTGATTTTTAGAGGCTTTTTTTCCTTTTTCTTAAATGTGCCTTTCTATTTCTTTTTTCCTCGTGAAATATTGACTCCCCACTGTTTACATTGTTTGTTGAGGAAGGGGTCTCACAATGGGTTAAAACTGTTACTAAGTTTAAAAAAAGAGGATTGAAGAACTTGTGCTACTCCTTGTATCAGTTTCCCCTTCTCACCACACTTCTTAAGTACCTCAGCTGCAGATCAGTCAAAAAGAGAATCTTTATCTAAAGGAGAGTTCAAGATTTCACACTTTAGTTCCTCAAGACGGTTTTTAGCTGAAGCCAAGCAAGTCTTCTCAAAGTGACCTAGAAGCAGCTGTTTGGAAGAGACATCAAAGGTATCACAAGTACACTTCAGAATATATATGGTCACCCAAGAAACAGCTGTCACAGAAGCATGTACTGATTTTTTAACTTTAGAAGAAGGAATGTTAATTAATATCTTTTGCATATTCTCAAAAGACACCAGCAAAAACTTTAACAAAATATCTTCACAATTTATAATATTAAAGGTTTAAGGTATTATTAGCGTACATCTTCTTCCCCATCATATCCATTGCCTTCCCATCCTCATCACAGGGAATGGGATTGCACATAGTAACCTGTTTGGCAGCAGCAGATTTAGAAAGAGATATGGCAGCTGGGTGCACCTTGGGTTATGTAAGGGACTGGGGTGCCTTATATAAGCTATCTTTTGGCAGCCAAAGGTTGTATATAGAGGTAAAAATGGCATCAGTAAGAAAAATAACCTCAAAAGCAAGCAACACAGGAAGAATGAGAGTAGCTTTAGGCATAGGTTCGTAGGAGGTTATTAGGCTGATGGTCCTAGTACCTTTAAAAGCCTAGCCATGTTATATCTGCGTTCCCTAATTGATCTTGGTTAGATGGTCGTTATTTGCAGAGTGAGTCTATGATCAACACGGACTGCCCCTGTCCATGAGGGACATATGTGCCACCCTGGGGTGAATTTACAGTCTCCCATCCAATTGTCTAGGCTGCACTTGAATACTCTGCGTCATGGATATTGGGAGCTTAATCCAGAGGTGTGGCAATCTCTGGGAGATATATCTGTCTCTCCAGCATGTTCTTTTATTGTCACAGGCTAGGTGAGAGCCATAGATTGAGTGATTCTTGCCCCATCTGATTTTTGGATGTGCAGCATTTCCATTAGGGCAGGGTCAGAGACTGCTAAGTAGGCCAGGCACAAGTCTCCTCTCAGCATTGCATACCTATCAACCAGTTTTTGCAGAATGTCCAGATTTTTGCCCCATATCTTTAGTCCATTAGACATAAAATTGTGGTTTTCTGGCAAATCATTGAGGGTTAAAGTCACAAAATAATGACAGATATTTGAGTTTCAGACTTCATATCATTCAGAAAATTCATGCTATGCAAAACCCGTTATTCTATCAATTTTCTAAGTTTGTATGAGCAATATTTAAAAAGTGTCCCTATTTTTGGGCCTTTGTTCCCCAATTATTGTTGGCTTTGTCCAGATTTCCTGCTCTAACAGGTTTAAAGGTATGCTCAGCAGCCTGTAGGATAACAGAGTACAGTAACAGGGCTTTCAGTCTTTCTATGTAGATAACATTTTGGAGGCCCTGAATTTTCTTGGTGAGAAACCTCTGTGGTCTGTCCTGCATGTCTGGTGAGGTGCATGCAAAAGGGGGTGTTATTATAGATTATTCTCTATTATTATCTATTAGTAGTCTGATGAGGATTGACTGTACAGATAACATCCTTAGTCTTGGATGCCATGCCCTTGTTTATGAGATGTGCAACATGGAAGGCTTTCCTTACCAATGTGGACACATGGTGATTGAAGTTTAGATTGCTATCGATCTGTGTTCCCAAATCTCGCACCACTGGGTTTGAGTTTGGGGGAGTGCTGTCAATATTATAATTTGCAGGGACTTCCTCTTTCCCAAAGCAGATTATAATGCGCTTTTTTTGTGTTTAGTTTTAGTTTGTGGCTTTCACGCCAATCATTTGTCTGTAATAGCCCCTTTTGTAATATGGTAACATCATTTGGGGACTCAGTGACTCCTCCCAGTTTGCAATCATCAGCAAACGTAGCAAGCCGCAGGCCATCTACTTTCACCTACACTTCCAAGAAATAGATTCTAAAGGGCCCAGCACAGATTGCTGTGGAACACTACTGGCAAGTGGTCTACTAGTAGAGGTGGAATCCTCAGCTTTTACAGTATGTGTTCTGTCGGTGGGCCAGTTCGCTACCCATCTAGTGATGTATGGGTTAATCCCCAGCTGGGAGAGTTTCTCAATGATATCTGAGTGGGAGATTATGTCAAACGCCTTGGCTAAGTAAAGATGAGTGGCATGTACTATTTTGACTTAATCCAGGGCTTTGGTGACATTCTCGAAGAAGTCCACCAGGTTCAATAAGCATGATCTACCCTTAACAAAGCCAAACTGGGTTGGGTCAAGAGTTTGATGGTCACCTATATCCTTGTTGATAAGGTCCATGATGACTCTTTCCATGGTCTTGCAGATAACGGTGGTTAGGCTTATAAGTCTATAGTTCCCAGGCTGGGTTGATGGACCCCCTTTGTGCAAGAGGACTACTGTTCTCTACTCTACTGGAACAAAGCCAGTGCTCAGGCTGAGGTTAAACAAAGTGCCAAGTGGTTTCACTAGGTATTGTTCAAGATTATTTAGTAAGCGGCCTGGGATGTTATCTGGTTCCATAGAGGCCATGTTTTTGGCCTTCAAGAGTGCGAACTTGACCTATTCTTTGGAGATACTAGGTAAAGGACTGGTGTCAAGTATGTTTTGAGATAAGGCTGGTGGGGACAGGGGGGTAAAGTTTGCACCAAGTCTGTCAGCTAGCAGGTTGGAAATTTCCTCAGGTTCAGTATGACTGTTACCATTTACTATAAGTTCACACATAGCTGAGCATTCTCTTTTAGATTTTGGATGTGGCTAAAGAATGCCTTATGATTATCCTTAGCTAGGAATGCTAATATATCTTTGTAATTAGCTATAGATGACTTTACAAGATATCTGATTTGTTTGTTCGAGCTGTGGAGGGCATTCTTTTTCTGCTGAGTAAGTTCCCTCTTGTTTTTAGACATCAGTTTCTTCCTTTTATTATATAAACTATTTATACTTGAGGTCCACCTGGGTGGCCTGCTTTTTTGAGAAGACCTGGTTTTGAGTTGGTCAAGTACAGCCAAGTCTATACAGTTGTTTAAGTGTTTATACAGGGCATTTGAGTACTCCTCTGCCTAGGAGTCATTGTTGGCTGTGTTAGCAGGGGGTTTGAAACTTTTTATGCCATCCCTTAGTAGGCTGTAGTTTGATTTGAAGAAATTTTTCAGTTATTTTCTGGCTGTGGGGGTTTCAGATCTGATTGTTACTTCGAAAAAAACAGAATTATGATCTGACCTTATGATGGAGGGCAACACACAGGGGGTAGTGCAGTGACCACCCATGTTAGTGAGCACTAATTCTAGAATATTTTAGCCCCTTGTGAGGGTGCAGTCTGTGCATCTTTTTGCAGCTGATAGTACATGCAGCAGATAATGTTTCATGTACTACAAGGAATTATGATCTTATCACCAACTGTAACCCTTTATTATATATTCTTGACATGAATGCCAAGATTCACCTCTCAAGCTTTGCTCTCAAGGTGAATTTCTTGACATTCATGTCTCAAACACACGATAAGCTGATTATGATTGGACACCCATCCATATTACTCCAAATCATTCAGTTTATTTATTTATTTATTTATTTATTTATTTTACATTTGTTGACCGGGATAGTCCGACTGGATACATGTCCATTTTCAGCGGAGGCCCGGGGAGAAAAGCTCCAACAGAGTTACAATGACAAATTGTTACAAAAAAATAGTATTTAAGATGAACAAAAATGAGGAAGAGAGAAAAAAAGAAAAAAAAAAAACAATTTACATACTATTATAAAACTACCATGCTCTATCAAATGCAGATTACTACTAATCATTAGATTATACATTAATAACATGCTAGCAGAGTCGTTAGGACGTATTACAGCTTAGAGTTTGGCAACATACATAGTTCTTTTAACTCTTGCTAGGTTGTTCTTTTTGGGAATGGATAATACGAAGAACTAGTATGGGCTTGGTTTTGGTTTTAGTTTACGGCAAGGAGCTAGTCTGGGTTTGTGCAAGGACAAAGCCAATGTGACTTAAAGTGGAGTTTTAGACTCTTTTTGAATTGAACTAGTGAAGTTATAAGCATGACGTTGTTGGGGAGGGAGTTCCATATTTTTCCAGTGGTATTGGCAAACAGTGCGTCGCCACCTAGGTTGTAAGATTTAGTTGTTTGGATTTTAGTAAGTATTTGCTTATTTTTTTATTTAATTTGCTATTTAGATGCATTTGATTGTAGAATAGCACTGCAGATAAAGAAAAATAATTCTCAGTATGATTTTACAAACATACAAATGAAATACAAAGAAAGAATATAGGCAGTTAATATTCAATTAGTTTTGGAACTCACCTGCATCTGCCTCTCATGCTGGGTGTGTCGGTCTACAGAAGTTGTTCGCATCCCAGCACATGGCTTTCGTTCTGTTATCAACTGATGGCTGTTATTTGTTTTTGAATTCCTTTGCTGTAATGAAAGGACAAACGTGAGAACATTACCATTATTATTATTATATTTTTATTATTTTTATATTTCATTTATTTTATTTTGCTTTATTTTTATTTATTTTGAAGCTGCCAGTTGTTCTAAGCTGCTAAATGACTGATGTTGTCAAACTACTTTGATGGTAGCATGGTCTGGCTAGCATATCACTTTCACACTTACATATAACAGCTGTAGTGTGCATATAGCCTTTTTCTTATCCAGCATGCTGCTGTGCTCCCCATTACTTTCTGCACTGCATGTGTGCAAAATGATGGACTTCAGTTAATATGGGAGATGTGGCTCACTTCACTCCCAGCCCAGTCCCTGCCTCCCTGATCCTCACTACTTAAATACTGTTGTATCCATGCCCACTTCTCATACACATCCCCTACACTTAAAGTTACATATGCATCAACACACCCCTACCCCTTAAAGTTACATATGCATCAACACACCCTCTACCCCTTAACGTTACATATGCATCAACAGATTCCCTATCCCTTAAAGTTACGTATGCATCAACACATCCCTACCCCTTAAAGTTACATATGCATCAAAGCATTCCCCTACCCCTTAATGTTACACATGCATCAAGACATCTCCTACCCCTTAAAGTTACATATGCATCAACGGAGCGCCCCTACCCCCTTAAAGTTACACAGGCATCAACACATCCCCCTACCCCTTAAAGTTACATATGAATCAACACATCCCCCTAGCCCTTAAAGTTGCATATGCATCAACACATCCCCTACCCTTTAAACTTACATATGCATCAACAGAACCCCCTACCCCTTAAAGTTACATATGCATAAACACATCCTCCTACCCCTTAAACGTATATATGTATCAACACATCCCCAAACCACTTTTAAAGTTACATATCCATCAACACATCCCCTACCCCTTCAAAAGTTACATATGCATCAACAAATCCTATTCACACTTTAGCAGTCCTCTCAACCTGGAAACGTGAAAAGTAGGTACAACTGACTAAAAATTGGGACACCAATTAACATAACATTTGCATACATAATCATGTAACCCAGCCCACTCCGGTGGAATTCTGGGATACCAACATGAAGAATGAAGTCACTAAATAACAATAGATAATATAATGCCAGACATTTGAATTTCAGACTTCATATCCCTCAGAAAATACATAATAATGCAAAACCTGTTATTCTAGCTACTATCTGAGTATAGCATTCCTCATAATGAGATACACTTGAGAAGTTTGATGGCATTTATAGCAGTTTTTTTAAAAGGATACACATAACGTTAATACATCCCTAAGAAGACTGTGCCATGTCACATGCATATAGTTGATTTTGCTTATTTAATACAATGACTGTACAAGAACAAAACAATTTGCAATCTGGTTAGGATAGCAAATGGAATGTTTTATTGTTAATCCATCTAACAGCCTTTCCGGAACTCTGAAATCGACATACTTTATCAACCAGTACTCTAAACTGACACATCAGTATTGCAATGTTCATGCACAGCACAGCTCGCAACCTTCCATCTCCAAGATATGGAACGTGCTTCAATACTATTTACCAGGGAAATCAGTTAAAAAAATACCCAATACTTTTTAAGACCCACAGTAGGGAAAGTTCATCGTAATTAGATGCACTTGAGAGTGAAAGGTATGATCACGAATGTCACTACACCCCCTTCAAAAAAAAAAAAATATTCAAGTTACTGAAGTGCAACAAATAAATTATACCATAAGTAACAATTTTCAGGTTCTCAGTCTAGTGAAAGGAACATAAGTGCTTTATTTTAGGAGTGGCAGTTTGATAGCTGAAGTGAGGAGACAGAAGTTCACACTTCTTGTCAATCACATGCGACTAACCGAGTTATTATCAAACACCTTTCTTTTCCAGCAAATGAAATACCCATCATCTTGAGAAAACGATAAGCATGAAGAAAAACTGGGACTGTAGCAACAACAGTTACAGCACTTATAACACAATTAGCTAGGAGTGTAAGTTTAATCAAAGGTGCGTGGTTATGAGGTGAGGATAGAGAACTACTGTGCATCCTAAATCTACACAAGTGCAGTGCCGGTGAAATCTCTTCAAATACATGTTTCTAACTATAATCACGAGATCAGAATTGACACTATTAGAAGCCAGTTCAGCTACTTTTACAAACTTAATAACACATTTTAATCCATTTGTTTTTGAAAGCATTATGCCAGTTAGCAAAACTGATAGTAGTCAAGACTTGGGCATCTGCTGATAAACCAACAATATCGTACCATCAGCAGTTTATGACACTGTGGCTCTGGACCTGCAACGCTAGTGCAATTACTAAATCATCTCTCCTGTGACAAACTGTGTCCAATTCACGTCAGCCACTTTATATGCTTAACCTTTACATAAACTCCAGTGATAGAGATGTGTACATAACAACCTACCTTCTTTTCTCCAGCTGTCACAAGAAGAAGAAAGTTGATAGATTAGCAAGCCTTTTACTGGCATCGATTCATTATAGGCTTACAGCTTGATCAAACTTAAAATTAAAGTGAGAGTTCCCCACAAGCTGCCTGCAAGTCGGCGGCTGTAAACAACTCGTTTGTTTTTTTTTTTAATTTTTTGAAATCTCCAAGTCCCACATTGAGAATCTGACAGGCAGACATCACACACGCCCCTGTACACTGGTGATACGTGGTAATGTTACCCAGAAATTTAAAGTTGCAGTAACTAAAAAAAAAAGAAGAAAAATTCAGGAATTAAAGGTGCCACTCGGGAATTCATGGCACCCCTTTATTTTACCCTCAAAACTGGTATGGTTGAGAGCTATGATCCTACTTCTGATAGCCAAATGAAACCTTACTGATAAACTTTTCCATCACAACACCTTCAAAGGACTGATCTTCACCTCCTAAACAAAATAAGCATTTCACACAAGATGCATAGTGTCGCTTGTCTCCTGCATTCAAAACATATGATAAAGCAGTGTATGGGTTCAAGATATTTATTGTACACAAACATTTTCAGGAACTGTAACTGGAACATGTATATTCAAGTTAACTGATTCAGTCATTCCTTCAAACACACTGACTGTACTTCTTGTAACATACCTTCATGGAATGTTCCTTTTTACATCACATTTTATCTCTTTTCCTCATAAAACTTTTGATTTTGTGGTAGATCGCTGAGCATTCCAGTCATCAAGCACCGAAGTCAGTTCAAGGCAACATTTATATGTCTAGTTCACAAACTTCATATAGATGCAGAATCTCTTTGAATATCAACTTTTAAAAGTGAATTAATTAATAGTGGAAAAAAAGTACCCTTGATCTTGGCCTTTCCTCCATTTAACTAATTTAATATACAAAAGTGTGCACACAGATTGGTCTATCCAGTGTGTTCATTATTAAACAAGTATGTCTCACAAAATGCGCAATTAAAACACCTTTTTGCTGCTAAGAGGAGAATTTAACTCTTTAAAAAAGAAAAGAAAAATTATTGCGCTAGTAATCTGCTCTTTGGAGTAAAATAATACAAATGTGAACAGGTCTGGAAGCCCAGAATGCCTGGTAGCCTGGTATAGATTGTCAAGTACATTTACTGACTTCAGGTATAATGATTTGCCAGAAAGCCAGAGCTTTTTTGCAGGAAAGATAAATACTTCAATGCTAGCATCAGGGCATTGTGTGAATATGCTAACTACTGAGAGGCACACCACACAGAATACAGACCAGGGCAATCAAAAATACTTAAACAAATGCAGCCACCAATGTACTGTGCAGTTTATAGACTTAAATAATCCAAGTACATATCCTTTCATGCCCCAGAGTACCAAAGACCAACAGAAGAGCACTAAAGTCTTTTTATAATATAACATTATTGAGAAATGTTATGACTTTTTTCTTAAATAATGTCATTGTGTAAATCCACTCCTGTGCATGAGCAATGCAGGATTTACCCATGGTTGGCTTTGTTTAGTCACTTGGGCTTTATACTCGTGATCAAACCATACCTTCCATGGGTAAATCCTCATTACCCACACCCAGTCGTGAATTATTTCTAAATTATATATTAAATATGTTATAGTGCAGATGTGTTCCATGATTATACTCTGAAATCAGAAAAAAGATAAACTTGTTAAATACATCCTTAGTGTGAGATCTGATTTTAACAACACTTAGGGGTGCTTAACAAAAGCTTGTTAAGGACATCTAACAGCTGTTAAGAATGGGCCTTTTGCTTGGGACTAACAGCAGACATTGCCAGTCAGCAAATAGCAGTAGCAGAAGGAAAATAAACAGAAAGCACAACAGAAGAAAGTGTTAAATAGCCTTTAAAGCCAATAGATCAACACAGTGGCAATTTGTTTCTGCCTCTTGCAGATCTAAGTTCTTTACCATCTTCAAGGCTTCAAAAGCTGATGAAAGACTTTGCACTCTTGCCCTGTTTTTTTTTTTTTTGCAACTGACAGTACATGCAGCAGGTAACGTTTCATGCACTACAAGGAATTATGATCTTATCACCAACTGTAACCCTTTATTATATATTCTTGACAAGAATGCCAAGATTTCCCTCTTAAGCTTTGCTCTCAAGGTGAATTTCTTGGCATTCATGTCTCAAACACATGATAAGCTGATTATGATTGGACACCCATCCAGATTCCTCCAAATCATTCACTTTATTTGCTTATGTTTTTATTTAATTTGCTATTCAGATGCATTTATTTGTAGAATAGCACTGCAGATAAAGAAAAATAATTCTTACTATGATTTTAGTTTAAACATTGATATTAATTATTGTTTATTTTTATATTTCTGCTACCAGTAATTTACAAATATGCCCTCTGTGAATTCTCATGTTATATAATGTTGCATAATATAAATATAAAGCTACATATGCATCAACACATCCCCCTACCCCTTAAAGTTATGTATGCATCAACACATCCCGTATCCCTTAAAGTTACGTATGCATCAACATATCCCATGCCCCTTAATGTTACGTAGGCATCAACACATTCCCCTACCCCTTAATGTTTCATATGCATCAAGATATCTCCTACCCCTTAAAGTTACATAATGCATCAATGCAGCGTCCCTACCCCTTAAAGTTACACAGGCATCAACACATCTCCCTACCCCTTAAAGTTACATATGAATCAACACATCCCCCTACCCTTTAAAGTTGCATATGCATCAACACATCCCCTACCCCTTAAAGTTACATATGCGTCAACAGAACCCCCTACCCCTTAAAGTTACATATACATAAACACATCCTCCTACCCGTTAATGTTATACATGTATCAACACATCCCCAAAACCACTTTTAAAGGTACATATGCATCAACACATCCGCTACCCCTTAAAGTTACATATGCATCAACAAATCCTATCCACACATTAGTAGGCCTACCCATACTTCTCAACCTGGAAACGTGAAAAGTAGGTACAACTGGCTAAAAATTGGGACACCAATTAACATAACATTTGCATACATAATCATGTAACACAGCCCAGTCTAGTGGAATTGTGGGATACCAACATGAAGACTGAAGTCATTAAATAACAATAAATAATATAATGCCAGACATTTGGATTACAGACTTCATTATCCCTCAGAAAATACATAACAATGCAAAACCTGTCATTCTAGTTACTATCTGAGTATAACATTCCTCATAATGAGGTACACTTGAGTGGTTTTATGGCATTTATAGCAGTTTTTTTAAAAGGATACACATAACTGTAAACGTTAATACATCCCTAAAAGACTGTGCCATGTCACACGCGTAAAGTTGATTTTGCTTATTTAGTACAATGACTGTACAAAAACAAAACAATTTGCAATCTGGCTAGGATGGAATGTTTTATTGTTAATCCATCTACCAGCCTTTCCGGAACTCTGAAATCGACATACTTTATCAGCCAGTACTCTAAACTGACTCATCAGTATTGCAATGTTCATGCACAGCGCAGCTCTCAACCTACCGTCTCCTAAATATGGAACGTGTTTCAATACTATTCACCTGGGAAATCAGTTAAAAAATACCCAATACTTTTTAAGACCCACACTAGGGAAAGTTCTTCATAATGAAATGCACTTGAAAGTGAGAGGTATGATCACGAATGTCACTACACCCCCTCCAAAAAAAGGAACATAAGTGCTTTATTTTTGGAGGGGCACTTTGATAGCTGAAGTGAGGAGAGACAGAAGTTCAGACTTCTTGTCAATCACATGCGACTAACTGAGTTATTATCAAACACCTTTCTTTTTCAGCAAATTAAATACCCATCATCTTGAGAAAACGATAAGCATGAAGAAAAACTGGGACTGTAGTAACAACAGTTACAGCACTTATAAAACAATTTATTTATGTATTTATTTATTCAAATTTGTTGACCGTAGGTCCATTTACAGCGGAGGCCCGGGGAGAAAAGCTCCACAGTAAAATAAACAGACAGTAGTTACATTGGATTACATAGCGATTAACAATTTAACATAGCAATTACTTACAACATATTTACAGATGAAGAACATAGTACATCAGTAGACAACTAGAATCTTTATCTGTGAAGTACATAACACACATTAACAAATGTTACAATGAGAAGTTCCTGCTGTATAATAAGTACTAGGCTTATGGGCATCTGAGCTTGCTATAATCAAGGTAGTTAGTGGAGTGGAAAGAAAGGTAGTGGTTGGATGAGGTGGATGATATTAGAGTGGGAGTTGCAGGGGCATAGCCAGCATGTTTTTAGGTGCGCTTTTAGTAAAGTTTTGAACTGGGTGCATGATGGTACTGAGGTAATTGTGGGTGGGAGTGAGTTCCATAATTTGGCTATGGCGCAAGAGAATAGTGATTCACCAGCAGAGTTATTCGCTTTAGTGACCTGCAAGTGATTTTTGTTGCTGGATCTTAGTGGCCTGGTGGTGCGATAAGGTTGGAGTAGATTCTGGAGGGATGGGACATTTAGTGGATGGTTTACTAGTTTGTGATACCACTGAAAGAGGTGAGGGAGTTCAAGCCAGCCCAGTTCAGCAAGTGAGAGACAGTGGTGACTACGGTAGGATGCCCCTGTGGCGAATTTGGCGATTTTGTTGTAGAAGGTCTCTAGCTTGTTTAGATCACATTGCCTTAAGTTGGTATATACTGGAGAGGCATAAAGTAGGGTGGAGATAAGGTGGGAATTTGCTATTGAAATCTTTGCTGCTTTGGTGAGAAATTGCTTATTTCTGTATAACGCTCCTAGTTTTTTGTGAACTTTTTTTATGGTCATGGATATGTGAATGTCAAATTTTAGTTTATTGTCTATTTCCACTCCTAGAAATTTGGTGTGTTCAGTTGGGTATATAGTGGTGTTGTTTTATGCTGTGATGTTAAAGTGAGAGCTGTTTTGAGTATGTTTGGTGGGGTGGAAGATGAGTAGTTTAGGTTTGTTTGGGTTGAGTATTAATTGGGCATCGGATAACCATGTTTCAACAGAGGAAAAGGCTTCCTGTGTGACTTTTTGCAGTTTTAGTAGGGACTGTGCTGAGCAGATGATGGTCGAGTCATCTGCATATAGTATTAGTGTGCCATGTTTGGTGGCAGAGGCTAGATTATTGGTGTAAACAGAGAATAGTAGGGGTCCAAGGATGGATCCTTGGGGAACCCCTATGGAGACAGGTAGTTGGGGAAATATGTCATTCTGCCATACAACGGATTGTTGGCGGTCAGACAGGTAACTCTGAAACCAGTTGGTGACTGATTGTGAGAAGGACAGGTTATTGAGGACAGAGATAAGTTGTTTGTGTGGGACCATGTCAAATGCTTTAGATAGGTCTAGGAAAGTAGCAGAGGAGAGATAGCCATTGTTTTTATGCTGAAGGATAGTGTTAGTAAAGGAGAGTAAGGCAGTGGTGGTGCTATGGTTTGGTCGGAAACCATGCTGAGTACTGGAAAGGAGGTTGTTAGTAAGGAGGTAGTCTGAGACCTGAGAGTGTATGCATCTCTCTAGTATTTTGGAGAGTGGAGAGAGAATAGCTATGGGGCGGTAATTGGTTAGTTCTGAGGAGGGTCCACCTTTGTGGAGGGGAATTATATGTGATACTTTCCACAGTGAGGGAACGTAACTTTCTGAAAGAGATTGGTTAATCAAGATGGATACTGGGTAGGCCAGAGCATCAGCTGCGATTTGTAGGTATTCACTTGGGAGGTTGTCTGCTGCTAATTTGGTGGGTTTAAGTTTAGTTAAGAGTTTTTTTATGTTGGAGGTAGGTACAGGAGAAAAAGAGAAGGCAGTGGGGAGATTACTAGTTGAAGGTGTGGGTTGGAGGGGAGGGGGGTTGTGTTGTTTAGCTAGTGATAGTATGGTTTGGGTGAAGTGTGTGTTGAATGAGGTAGCAATATTTTCTGAGGAGTGAGGGATGTTACGAGGAGGGGTACTGACTTTACCTGGGTGGAGGATGGAGTTTATGGAGGACCAGAATTGTTTGGGGCTGTGTTGTGAGGAGTCTAGGGCAGACTGGTACTATTGGAATTTGTCCTGTTTTATTAACTTTTTGACTTTATTGCGTAGTTCTAGGAATTTCTGTCTAGCTGAGGGGGTTTTGATTTTGTGTCAGTGCTCCCAGGCTTTATTCCTGTTTTTCATTTCTGACTTAGTGGTTTTCTGTAGCCATCGGGAGGGTTGTGCTTTGGTTCTGGAAAATCTTATGGGGGCATGGTAATTAAGGATGTTCAGGAAGGTAGAATTAAAAAATTCAACTGCGTCATCTAGACTGAGGTACTTTAGAGGATGCCAGTTACATTCTTTGAGGGATGAGATGAATGTGAGTGGGTTAAAGTTTAGTTTTTACGTATTTGACGGTAGATGACAGGTTTAGCTTGGTATAGGTATTTTTTGAGTAGGAATGTTGGGGAGTGATCACTGAGGCTATCTGATAAGCAGCCTGTTATATATGACTGGGGGCTCTTACTGACTAGTATCCAATCCAGGGTAGTGTGCTTGCTGGAGTTTTTATTTATCCTGGTTGGTGACTGGACTAGTTGGGTGAAGCCATGAAGGTGTACATGATGGGTTGGATTGTTGCCAGAACAGGATTGCCAGTCAATACTGAAATCACCTAAGATGATAGTTTCCTGGGGGGAGATGGTGGGTAGACCAGCTGAGGAGGTTTTCTAGTGGAAGGATGTTTTGGCCAGGTGGGAAGTAGCATCCAATTATGTTGATGGTTTTGTTTTGGTTAATTTTGAGGTTGGTATATATTATTTCTTCATTGCCTATTTGTGGAGCTGATGATTTTAAGATCTAGATGTTTAGATGCTGTTTAAATATTATAGCTACACCACCTCCTTTTTTGTTTAGCCGGTCTACTCTTAGTATGCTGTAACCTGTAGGCAGTATTTGCTCACTGGTAATGTGAGGTTTTAGCCAGGTTTCTGTCAGGATGACTATATCTGGGGAGTAGAAGTCTATGGTGGCATGGAGTTCATGGACTTTGTTGGATATACTTCTAATATTTAGGCTTAGTAGAAGGAAGTCACTTGGCTTTCTATTGGCTGTAATATGGGAGAAGTTGTGGTTTCTAGTCTGATTATGAGGATTGGGGTTGGAGATGGTAGGGCCAGGGTTGGGGTGGATGTCTCCACTTAGGGCTAGTTTTGATATACATGAGATTATTAGTTTTCTCAGTTTTTGAATGTGTTTGTTTATAAGGGAAACTTTATGATTGTGCTCTGTGGGTAATAGGTATGGTGGGAGGGTTACTATGTTAAGTTGTAGGGATGCTTTATGTTTGAGTAATATAGTTGGTAGAATATGTGGGGGGTGCATAGGGATGTTTCTTGAGTTGGTGGGAGGAGAGCTGAGTGAGGGTGAGACATGACTGGTGGTGTGAGTAGTAGTACAGTGGTAGTGGTTGAGTGGGGGAATGATGGAGCTTTGGTAGGATGTATGATATGTGAGGAGAGTGCATGCAGTGAGCATAGGAAAGGTATGCTTGTACATGTTAGTTGAGGAGGTGTGATAGTAGTGGGAAGATGGAGGAGGTAGTGTTGGGTTAGCGCTGTAGTTGGCTATTGGAAAGATGGGAGGGGTTTGAATGCAATAAAGGCGGGACCACTTGGGGTGGGAGGGAATAGGGAGCAGGGTGGGGAGCGAAACGGGTAGAGACCCTGCTAGTTGCTCGTATGAGGGGGCTGGAAACAATCACAAAGCAAAGACAAGTATGTGTTAAGAAACAATCACAATTGACCAAGGACTGCTCTGAAACTGTAAGTCATTTCTTAATTTCTCAGGTGGAAAAACAGGATAACCTTCTATCAGTAGGCTATGTGGTCATAGTTTAAATTAACAAGCACACAGTATTGATCAGTTATGGATACTATTTGCTAACAGAAAGGAATAAGAGAAAGTGGAAGATGTGTGTGTGTGTGTGTGTGTGTGTGTGTGTGTGTGTGTGTATGTGTGTGTGGGGGGGGGAGGGGGCTGCTTACAAGCCAAAGCAGAGTGCTCTCCAGGGGAAAATGAATATTGGCTCAAACAGGTAGACACATACTCAAAGTTAACTGTAGCTGTTTGCAGACAGTTCAGACCCAGACTGTGCTTTTCTTACAAGAATGTTAAAGGTGGTACCACAGTTGAATACTTAAGAGTGGTGTTAGGTCTAGAAAAGAAGAGTACAGAGAGGAGTAAGCACTTTTGAGATCATAAATATATATTATAAAGATTATAAAAAACACACTGAGCAAATAGCTACCGCATGCAGGACAATGCCTTGAACAAACTACTTAGTATATGCAGATACTGAGCCAATTGGAAGAACATTAGAAAAAAAACCCCAGACAGTTATGCAGTCACAGATAAAAATATAGCGAGCAGCAATCTGTCGTGGTTCTCTAATGTGATTCTATCCACCAGTAACAGCACAATTATATAGAAATAATTAGACACCAGTATGAGCTGTCTACACACAACACAATTACATGAATAACATTAGTGAACAAGGTGCAGCTATGCAAATAGACCATACATACTATTATACTAAAAACAACTTGGTGCATACAAATGCTACCATGCCATAGTAACATCTAATAATAAAGCATAAATCATATTAGATGTCTAACACAATTCAACATAAACATATACAGTTGTAAAATGTCTAATACAATTCAACATAAATAGGCATTTACAGTTGTAAAACACTTACTGGAGAGACACTGAGCCTTCATGGGGCCTGTAGCAGAGTGGATTGTAGTTTTAAAAATGGTGCCTGCCACAGGTAATATTTATTAACTTTGGGATTGTCTCAAGGTAATAAACAGGGATTAGCAAGGAGTGTCAGTTTAATCAAAGGTGCGTGGTTATGAGGTGAGGATAGAGAACTACTGTGCATTCTAAATCTACACAAGTGCAGTGCCAGTGAAATCTCTTCAAATACATGTTTCTAACTATAATCACGAGAACAGAATTAACACTATTAAAAGCCAGTTCAACTGCTTTTACAAACTTAGTAACACATTTTTATCCGTTTGTTTATGAAAGCATTATGCCAGTTAGCAAAACTGATAGTAGACAAGACTTGGGCATCTGCTGATAAACCATCAATATCGTACCATCAGCAGTTTATGACACTGTGGCTCTGGCCCTGCAAAGCTAGTGCAGTTACTAAATCATCTTTCCTGGGGCAAACTGTGTCCAATTTACGTCAGCCACTTTATATGCTTAACCTTTACATCAACTCCAGTGAAAGAGATGTGCACATAACAACCTGCCTTCTTTTCTCCAGCTGTCACAAGAAGAAGAAAGTTGATAGATTAGCAAACCTTTTACTGGCATTTATTCAATACAGGCTTACAGCTTGATCAAGCTTAAAATTAAAGTGAGAGTTCCCCACAAGCTGCTTGCAAGTTGGCAGCTGTAAACAACTCAAGTTTAACTGTTTTTTAATTTTTTTGAAATCTCCAAGTCCCGCATTGAGAATCTGACAAGCAGACATCACATACGCCCCCGTATACTGGTGATGCATGGTAACGTAACCTAGAAATTTAAAGTTGCAATGTGGAACTAAAAAAAAAAAAAAAGAAAGAAAAATTCAGGAATTAAAGGTGCCACTGGGGAATTCATGGCACCCCTTTATTTTACCCTGAAAACTGGTAAATACCTAGTAATTTGGTATGGTTGAGAACTATGATCCTACCTCTCATAGCCAAATGAAACCTTACTGATAAACTTCTCCATCACAACACCTTCAAAGGACTGATCTTCACCTCCTAAACAAAATAAGCATTTCACACAAGATGCATAGTGTCGCTTGTCTCCTGCATTCAAAACATACAATAAAGCAGTGTATGGGTTCAAGATATTTATTGTACACAAACATTTTCAGGAACTGTAACTGGAACATGTATATTCAAGTTAACTGATTCAGTCATTCCTTCAAACACACTGACTGTACTTTTTGTAACATACCTTCACGGAATGTTCCTTTTTACATCACATTTTATCTCTTTTCCTCATAAAACTTTTGATTTTGTGGTAGAGCACCGAGCATTCCAGTCACCAAGCACTGAAGTCAGTTCAAGGCAACGTTTATATGTCTAGTTCACAAACTTCATATAGATGCAGAATCTATTTGAATATCAACTTTTAAAAATGAATTAATTAATAGTGGAAAAAAAAGCATCCTTGATCTTGGCCTTTGCTCCCTTTAACTAATTTAATATTCAAAGGTGTGCACACGGATTGGTCTATCCAGCATGTTAATTATGAAATAAGCATGTCTCACAAAAAACGCAATTAAAACACCTTCCTGCTGCTAAGGGGAGAATTTAACTCTTTAAAAAAGAAAAGAAAAATTATTGCGCTAGTAAACTGCTCTTTGGAGTAAAATAATACAAATGTGGACAGGTCTGGAAACCTAGAATGCCTGGTAGCCTGGTATAGATTGTCAAGTACATTTATTGACTTCAGTTGTAATAATTTGCCAGAAAACCAGATCTTTTTTGCAGGAAAGATGAGCACTTTAATGCTAGCATCATGGCATTGTGAGAACATGTTAACTATTGAGAGGCACACCACACAGAATACAGACCAGGGCAATCAAAAATACTTACAAAATGCAGACACCAATGTACTGTGCAGTTTATAGACTTAAAGAATGCAAAGTACATATCCTTTCATGCCACAGAGTACCAGAGATGAACAGAACAGCACTAAAGTCTTTTTTATAATATAACATTATTGAGAAATCTTATGACTTTTTTCTTATATAATGTCAGTGTAATAAAAATAATCCACTCCTGTGTTTGAGTAATGCAGGTTTTACCCATGGTTGGCTTTGTTTAGTCACTTGGGCTTCATACTCTTGATCAAACCATACCTTACATGGGTAAATCCTCATTACCCACACCCAGTCGTGAATTATTGCTAAATTATATAGTAAATATGTTATAGTGCAGATGTGTTCTATGATTATACTCTGAAATAAAAAAAAGATAAACGTGTTAAAGACATCCTTAGTGTGAGATCTGATTTTAACAACACTTAGGGGTGCTTAACAAAAGCTTGTTAAGGACATCTAACAGCTGTTAAGAATGGGCCTTTTGCTTGGGACTTACAGCAGACATTGCCAGTCAACAAATAGCAATAGCATTTAAAAAAATAAACAGAAAGCACAGCAGAAAAAAAGTTTGTTTCTGCCTCTTGCAATTTGTTTGTTTCTGCCTCTTGCAGATCTAAGTTCTTTACCATCTTCAAGGCTTCAAAAGCTGGTAAAACATTTTGCACTCTTGCCCTGTTTATTTTTTTATTTTTGCAACTGATAGTACATGGAGCAGATAACGTTTCATGCACTACAAGGAATTATGATCTTATCACCAACTGAAACCCTTTATTATATATTCTTGACATGAATGCCTAGATTCACCTCTTAAGCTTTGGTATCAAGGTGAATTTCTTGGCATTCATGTCTCAAACACATGATAAGCTGATTATGATTGGACATCCATCCAGATTCCTCCAAATCATTCACTTTATTTGCTTATTTTTTTATTTAATTTGCTATTCAGATGCACTTATTTGTAGAATAGCACTGCAGATAAAGAAAAATAGTTCTTACTATGATTTTAGTTTAAACATTGATATTAATTATTGCTTATTTTTATATTTCTGCTAACAGTAATTTATAGACTTTCTGTCTGTGGATTCTCATGTATATAATGTTGCATTATGAACATAATCTGACAATTTTTACAGCCACAAGTTTGACTTGTGGTAGAAAACAGTCATCTTGGAACTTCCTATTTACCTGCTTAACAAACATAGAAATACATCAACAAATATATGACTGAACCCCGTTACTAAAGTCAATTGATAAAGAAGCTAGGGCATCACTCACAATATCCAGTTATGTATTTGCCAGTCATATGACAGTGATCAATAAATACAAAGAAAGAATATAGGTAGTTAATATTCATTTAGTTTTGGAACTCACCTGCGTCTTCCTCTCATGCTGGGTCTGTCGGTCTAGGGAAGTTGTTTGCATCACAGCACGTGGCTTCCTCCACAGATGGCTGGTATTTGTTTTTGAATTCCTTTGCTGTAATGAAAGGACAAACGTGAGAACATTACCATTATTATTATTATTATATTTTTATATTTCATTTATTTTATTTTGTTTTATTTCTATTTATTTTGAAGCTGCCAGAATTGTTCTAAGCTGCTAAATGACTGATGTTGTCAAACTACTTTGATGGTACCATTGTCTGACTAGCGTATTACTTTAA
Source organism: Protopterus annectens (assembly GCF_019279795.1). NCBI lineage: Eukaryota > Metazoa > Chordata > Ceratodontiformes > Protopteridae > Protopterus > Protopterus annectens. The sequence goes on from NC_056732.1 coordinate 1,658,832,171, forward strand.
CACTTAATAGCTGCATTACATATAACTCAGCTGTAGTGTGCATATAGCCTTTTTCTTACCCAGCATGCTGCTGTGCTGCCCATAACTTTCTGCACTGCATGTGTGCAAAATGGTGGACTTCAGTTAATATGGGAGATGTGGATGACTTCACTCCCAGCCCAGTCTCTGCCTCCCTGATCGTCACTACTTAAATACTGTTGTATCCATGCCCACTTCTCATACACATCCCCATACACTGAAAGTTACATATGCATCAACACATCCCCTACCCCTTAAAGTTACATATGCATCAACACACCCCCTACCCTTTAAAGTTACATATGCATCAACACATCCCGTATCCCTTAAAGTTACGTATGCATCAACACATCCCTTACCCTTTAAAGTTACATATGCATCAACACATTCCCCAACGTGTTAATGTTACATATGCATCAAGACATCTCCTTCCCCTTAAAGTTACATATGCATCAACGCATCGCCCCTACCCCTTAAAGTTACACAGGCATCTACACATCCCCCTACCCCTTAAAGTTACATATGAATCAACACATCCCCCTACCCCTTAAAGTTGCATATGCATCAATACATTCTCCTACGTGTTAATGTTACATATAAATCAAGACATCTCCTACTCCTTAAAGTTACATATGCATCAAAACATCACCCCTACCCCTTAATGTACACAGGCATCAACACATCCCCCTACCCCTTAAAGTTACATATAAATCAACACATCCCCCTACCCCTTAAAGTTGCATATGCATCAAAACATCCCCTATCCCTTAAAGTTACATATGCGTCAACAGAACCCCCTACCCCTTAAAGTTACATATGCAACACAACCTCCTACCTCTTAAAGTTATATATGTATCAACACTTCCCCCAAACCACTTTTAAAGTTGCATATGCATCAATACATCCCCTACCCCTTAAAGTTACATATGCATCAACAAATCCTATCCTCTCTTTAGCAGTCCTACCCATACCTCTCAACCCGGAAACGTGAAAAGTAAGCACAACTGGCTAAAAATTGGGACACCAATTAACATAACATTTGCATACATAATCATGTAACCCAGCTCACTCCAGTGGAATTGTGAGATACCAACATGAAGACTGAAGTCACTAAATAACAATAAATAGTATAATACCAGACATTTGAATTTCAGACTTTATATCCTTCAGAAAATACATAATAATGAAAAACCTGTTATTCTAGCTACTATCTGAGTATAGTGTTGCTCATAATGAGGTACACTTGAGAGGTTTGATGGTGTTTATAGCAGTTTTTTAAAAGGATACACATAACTGCAAACGTTAATACATCCCTAAGAAGACTGTGCCATGTCACATGCATAAAGTTGATCTTGCTTATTCAGTACAATGACTGTACAAGAACAAAACAATTTGCAATCTGGCTAGGATAGAAAATGGAATGTTTTATTGTTAATCCATCAACCAGCCTTTCCAGAACTCTGAAATCGACGTACTTTATTAAGCAGTACTCTAAACAGACTCATCAGTATTGCAATGTTCATGTATAGCACAGCTGTCAACCTTCCATCTCCTAAATATGGAACGCGCTTCAATACTATTTACCAGGGAAATCAGTTAAAATAATACCCAATACTTTAAGACCCACAGTAGGGAAAGTTCCTCGTAATGAGATGCACTTGAGAGTGAGAGGTATGATCACAAATGTCACTACACCTCCTCCAAAAAAAAATATTCAATTCACTGAAGTACACCTAATAAATTATGCCATAAGTAACAATTTTCAGGTTCACAGTCTAGTGAAAGGCACATAAGTGCTTTATGTTTGGAGGGGAAGTTTGATAGCTGAAGTGAGGTGAGACAGAAGTTCACACTTCTTGTCAGTCACAGGCGACTAACCGAGTTATTATCAAACACCTTTCTTTTCCAGCAAATGAAATACCCATCATCTTGATAAAACGATAAGCATGAAGAAAAACTGGGACTGTAGCAACAACAGTCACAGCACTTATAACACAATTAGCTAGGAGTGTCAGTTTAATTAAAGGTGTGTGGTTATGAGGTGAGGATAGAGAACTACTGTGCATCCTAAATCTACACAAGTGCACTGCCAGTGAAATCTCTTCAAATATATGTTTCTAACTATAATCACGAGATCAGAATTAACACTATTAGAAGCCAGTTCAGCTGCTTTTACAAACTTAAAAACACATCTTTATCCATTTGGTTTTGAAAAAATTATGCCAGTTAGCAAAACTGATAGTAGTCAAGACTTGGGCATCTGCTGATAAACCAACAATGTTGTACCATCAGCAGTTTATGATACTGTGGCTCTGGACCTGCAAAGCTAGTGCAGTTACTAAATCATCTCTCCTGTGACAAACTGTGTCCAATTCACGTCATCCACTTTATATGCTTAACCTTTACATAAACTCCAGTGATAGAGATGTGTACATAACAACCTACCTTCTTTTCTCCAGCTGTCACAAGAAGAAGAAAGTTGATAGATTAGCAAACCTTTTACTGGCATTGATTCATTACAGGCTTATAGCTTAATCAAGCTTAAAATTAAAGTGAGAGTTCTCCACAAGCTGCCTGCATGTCAGCGGCTATAAACAACTCTTTTTTTTTTTTTAATTTGTTGAAATCTCCAAATCCCGCAATTGAGAATCTGACAGGCAGACATCACACATGCCCCCATACACTGGCAATGTGTGGTAACGTAACCTAGAAATTTAAAGTTGCAATGTGGAACTAAAAAAAAAAAAAGAAATTCGGGAATTAAAGGCACCACTCAGAAATTTGTGGCACCCCTTTATTTTACCCTCAAAACTGGCAAATACCAAGTAATTTGGTATGGTTGAGAGATATGATCCTACCTCTCATAGCCAAATGAAACCTTACTGATAAACTTCTCCATCACACCACCTTCAAAGGACTGATCTTCACCTCCTAAACGAAATAAGCATTTCACACAAGATGCATAGTGTCGTTTGTCTCCTGCATTCAAAACATACGATAACGGGGCGTATGGGTTCAAGCTATTTATTGTACATAAACATTTTCAGGAACTGGAACATGTATATTCAACATAACTGATTTAGTCATTCCTTCATACACACTCACGTGCATTTCCATTCATGCCCGCATTCACTCTTACTGACTGTACAAAATGGCACTGTTCTCACACATGCTCATTACTTGTATACACGTGTTATCTAGCTACAGTGGCTCAATAGGAACATTACACATAGTGATCTACATCCTCCCTCTTTGATTTTGTTCGACATGCAATAGGAGAACAAGACAACATATATGTTAGATAACATTTCAGTATTAATAACAAATCAAACTCATGTCCAAGTCACTGTGTATTTTAAATTGGGTATGGAAATTCTATCCAATATGGTTACATAAAAGTTGTGACTGGGTTTAGCAGCAGAGATTGTCTCTAGGGAATTCTTCTCAATGGGAACTTCAGGGATAACATCAGGATAAGTTGAGGAAAATTCACAGTCCTGTGAATATGAAACAAGTATAAGTTCGCTCTGAGAACTAAAGTCTTTGGCACAAGCAATCTGCTGCATCACTGGTTCAGAAACTGGAAGTATATGTCTTCATTTTTTTTCTAAATTCCATTCCCTCCAATTGAGCAACATAGGATCATAGGTTAGTACTAAGCTAACTGTCCTTGCAAGCCATTTATCCCTTGTGAGACTCAAACCCTGGACCTTGTGTTTGTGAGGCAAACACCTAAACCATTAGGCCACCCTCCCAACCCAAGATCTCAATTTCTCACAAACATTTTTGATAATACCCATTCAATCATATCCTTTGGTTGTTTGCATCCTTATTTCTCCTTGTTTTAATGGTCTAAGAGTTCTGCTAGATTTATCGCAGTGTGACATTTGTGACCGATGTTTCTTCAAAACTTGGGTCTTGATCACTTTCCCTGTTCTTTACATTTGGAATCAATAGTTGTTTACTGATCGGTAAGGTCGTTCTCATCTGTCTAGACATTAATGTCTGAGCATGTGAACCAAGTAAGTTATTTTGGAGAATGTTTCTGAGATTAAGAAGGTTAAGGATAATGTGGGTACCATCTTTCTTAGATTTCTCTAACAGACATTTCGCACTTTGGACTGCATGTTCAGCTAATCCATTTGACTGTGGATACTCAGGACTACTAGTAACATGGTTAAAGTCCCACGACTCACAAATTTCTTGAACTGCTGAGTAGTAAACTGCATACCATTATCAGATACAACTCTGTGTGGACTACCATGCACAGAAAAATGTCTCTTCAATTTTGTAATGACAGTGCCGGATGTTAGGTTAGGAAGAAGGTCAATTTCAAACTAATTTGACTAAGAATGCTGACCATTCCATTCGAAAATAGCAGTAGCAACCGTCGACCATGGTAGTTCAGGAATCTGGTTTAGCTGAAGTCGCACTTTTTGTTGGTGCAGTTTAGTACTAGTGCAAATAGAACATGCTAGAGTTTTTTTCTCTGTATCTTTTGACATAGAAGGCAAAAATACTATGCCTCCTCCCCCTCTTTTGGTAAAATTGGCACCCGGGTGTCTATGATGTAAGATCTTAATATATTCCCATTGTAACACTGAAGGAATAACTACTTTAGAACCTTTCATGATCATACCATCTTCCGTCATGAGCTCATCTCAGTAAGGAAAATATGTCTGGACATAAGGTGGGTTGTCACACTGGCCATCCTAAATTAATAACATGTCAGCTTCTGCAGAACTGTGCCTAAAGCTGTGTAATGTCTAAGTTGATCAAGATGTGATGAGGAAAAAATTTTGACTTCCATGACTTCCAAGTCTGGGTTCTCATTGTCATGCTGTTCTGTTGTCTGGGTGCTCTTGATAAAGCATTTTCTTCTTCTTTCAGCTGCTCCCGTTAGGGATCGCAACAGCAGATCAACTGTTTCCATTTCTACCTGTCCTCTGCATCTTGCTCTGTCACACCAACCACCTGCATGTCCTCTTTCACCACATCCATAAACCTTATCTTAGGCCTTCCTCTTTTCCTGTTACCCGGCAGCTTCATCCTTAGCATCTTTTTCCCAATATACTCAGCATCCCTCCTCAATGTATCCAATCCTCTCTCTCTCTTCTCTCTCTCTGGCTTCCAACCTGACACCTGGGCTGACCTTCTAATTATTCCTAATCATGTCACACACGTCACGCCCAGTACAACATCTTGAATCAACTCACCTGCCCAGCTCCTCTCTGACTCCCTTTTTTTCAATGCCACTGTCTCCCAACCCATATATAATAAAGCTGGTCTCTCTACCCCCCTTCCCTTTCCTTTTACTGGTCTTACTGGTACGTCACAAATCCTTTCACTACTGTTCACCACCTCCACCATCCCATCCTGCCTGTCTCCTCTTCTTCTCTCCCACCACATTCACCATTACTCTGAACTGTTTGATCCCAAGTCATCCACCTTCACCACCTTCCACCTCCTGCATCCTGCATCCTCACCATTCCTCTATCCTCCCTCTCATTCACACACATATATTCTGATGTTCTTGATAAAACTTCTGCAAGGTAGAAATATTTGCCTTTTATGTAGATGACAGTGAAATTGTACTTTTGCAACATTAACATTATGCATTGCAGACATGCTGGGGCTGAAAGTATTGGCTTTTTCAGATTTGTCACTAGAGATTGGTGATCAGCCTCTATTTGAACAGGTTTGCCATAAATGTAATCACTGAGCTGCGAACACTACTGACAAAAGCTCTTTTTCAATTTGCACATACTGCATCTCAGGTTGGGTTAAAGTTCTGGATGCATAGGCTACTGGTATGCCTTCTTGAAGACATGCTGCACCAAGACCATACTTTGAAGCATCACATGAAACAATTACAAGTTTGTGAACATCATAATATTTCAAAGTGGGTGGACTGGCAATTTTCTGTTTCAGAACTTCAAATGCTCTTTGGTGTTGTTCTAATCAGGACTAGTTTACATTTTTGCATGTCAGCTCATGTAATGGTGCTGAAAGTTCAATCAGGTCTGTGATGAACTTTCCTAAATAGTTGACCATATCAAAAAATGCTGCAAATATGTGACATTGTCTGGAACTGGCATCTCAAGAATTGCAGCTTGCTTAGATGGATCTGGTTGTAGGCTAGAACTAGAAAACAACTGACCCACATAAGTAACTTCTATCTGCTTGAATTTACATTTATAAGGATTCAGTTTAAGATTGACTTCAAGTCCATGGTCTAGAACTTTCTTGAGGTTTCTATCACGTTCATCTTTACCATTGCCCCGTACAATAATGTCATCTACTGTGATAGCACATGGATAACCTGAAAAAAATTGTTCTGTCACATGGTGAAAGACTTCACTGGAAGAATTTATCCCAAATAGCATTCTAAAAATATGTGCCTTCCAAATGGAAGTAGTTAACAATGAAGATCTGTCACCCAGCAAAATTTGCCAAAACAAATTTTTTGCATCTAAGACTGAAAAAGTAGTGGCATCTGGCATGAGAGCTGCTACTTCTTCTACTGTGCACATCGGATGACGAGGATATTTAAGTGCTTTGTTTAAATCTCTTTGATCAATACATATTTGAATATTATTATCTGAGCTTTTCTTATGAGCTACAACCATGGATGATACCCATTCAGTCAGTTCTTTTACTGGCGTTATCACACCTGAATTTACCATTTTGTCTAGTGTTGCTTTTACTTTGCTCTGCATTGCTATTGGAACGTTCCTTGTTGGTCGAACAACTAGGTTTACTTCACGGTTTAACCTCATGCAATATGTGACTGGTAGTTTGCCAAGCTCACCTTTGAAAATATCAGCATACTCACGAAAAATATTCTATGTAAAACTAGTGGGGCTGTTCAAACTTATATGATGAACTTCCTTATTAAGCAAAATAAGTTCCATTCATAAACTATCTTTGAGGCCTAACAATGACTGCACATGTCTTTTGAGTATGTAAAACTGCAAGTCGTATCTGTTCCCAGCAGAATGATATGTGAGAACTACTGCACCATCAGTTTGAATCTCTTCACCACCATAAGCAACAAGTTTTGCACACTTTGCTGAATCAAGTTTTTCACTAGCTTTCACCTTGGCAAACATTTGTGCTAATATAACATTGCACTTGGATCCTGTATCTACTTTAAGCTCTACAGGTTTCACATCAAAACAAACAGTACAAAAAATGTTACCCTTTGCTGCCAGATTACCAGTTAGCTGATAGTTCACTTTATTGATTGTTTCATCCAGCACAGATACACTGTCAATATAAAAAGTTGGCTCTTGGCTTTCTAACTGACTATTTGCTTCTTTGAACGCTTTTTCTTATTAACATGTTGTGCCACTTTAGACTTGCAAAGCCTTTTGAAATTATTCTACTTTTTACATTTGTGACATTGCTGACCAAAAGCTAAGCACTCCTCTCGTTTAGGCTCATGGTTGCCTCCACAATTACGATAAGATTACTTGTAGCTGCCCCATTCAATTTATGGTTAAACTTGGGTACTGCCACATTCTTTGGCTTATTTCTCTTATCCATCTTAGCTTTGTGTCTCACGGTATCAACATTCTCACTAGTAGATGTTGTATGAGAAACAGCATGCATGCTTTTTTCACTTATAAAAGTATTTGTGTGCTTTTCTGTAAGCTCATGTATTTGACAAATTTCTATAGCTTTGCTCAACATTAACTATCTGGAAGCAAAATATTTCTCACTGCATCATTATTAACACCACACACAAGTCTGTTCTTTATCAACTCATCTCGTAAAGCACCATATCTGCACATTTTTGCTTTATTTCTCAAGTCAGTAATGTACGCTGGTATAGTTTCACCAGGCTTTTGATTTCTTGTGTAAAATATGAGCCTTTCCATTCTAATACTAATATGAGGATTACACATTTCTCTAAATTTACACTTTAAGCACTGAGGGTCTTCCTGCATTTCAGCCTGTATCACAATATGGTAGTTCCCCTCCCCTACATTAATGACAGGTGCATATACAAATGAGCGTTCCCACTTAATGGCTTCTGAGCCTGCTAAGTTAAAAATTATGAATGCCTTTGTACATGCGTCTTTATCAGAAAAAGCAGCTTGTATGAAAATATCATATTCTTGTTCAAACACTCTCTAATTCTCACAAATATTATTATCAAACACCAGTGGTTCGGGTCTGCAAAATCCCTCTGCCATATCAACAAAATATACTTCAACATAAGCATAGACCAGGTGCTTATAAGTATGCACAAATGTACAACAATCTCTTTAAAAAGGCTTCACTTTGATACTGCAAACACTGTGGATATTCCAGAAACTTTGGACAGTTTGAAAAGTTTCAGTTAATGTGAAAAAGTAGTACATTGTGAAAACGTGTAGTTGTTTTATACTTTTTGTACATCTTAAACATTTCAGAAATTGTTTTGAACATTTTGGATTTATTTCTAGCATTTTTATCAGTATGTCGTGATTTCAGACATTTTGTTTATCTCGTTTTGAATGTTTCATCACACATTTGGCGAATGAAAATTCATTTAAATGAATTAAAGTACCTTTGAATAACCGCTGATCGGTTTGCTAGTTCATGCCTCATTGCTTGTGTGTTGCTTCAACTTCAGATTCCTTCTGGCTTTGCTTCTGCCACCATGCCGTTTTAGACATGCTGCTTCTGACACCATATTGTTTTGGACATGTCACTTCTGACACCATGTCGCTTGTCTCATGTATTGAAAAGAGACAATAAAATGGTGTATGGGTTCAAGATATTTATTGTTCATAAACATTGTCAGGAACAGTAACTGGAACATGTATATTCAAGTTAACTGATTCAGTCATTACTTCAAACACACTCACATGTGCATCTCCATTCTTGCCTGCATTCACTCTTACTGACTGTACAAAATGGCACTGTTCTCACACATGCTCAGTACTTGTTTGCACATGCTATCTAGCTACTGTGGCTCAGTAGGAACATTACACATAATCTGGAGATTACTAGCCTTACCACTTAAGGGCCCTTACAAGCCTAGCCAATATAACTTAATTTTACCCAATATATGGCCTTTAGGGGCAAGAGGATGCCATGGATTTGTGCCTATACCTTGAGTATCCTATAGCTTGCCCCTGTCCATAATGTATATAGGTACTACCACAGGTGTGAATTTGTGATTCCCCATCCATTGATCCAAACTGCATTTACGGAGGGCCAGGGAAGGGCTTTGCTTAATGAGAATGAGAAGCCTGTTCTAAAGAAAGGATGATCTCTGAGACACCTATCTCTTTCTTCAGCATGTTTTGTTTGAGTCGCTGACTATGTTTAGATCCCTAGATCAGGTGACCTTCATGCTGTTTGACTTGTGGATGTGTGACATCAGGGCCAGATTTGTGAGTGCCTTGTAGGTCAGCATAGGTCACCCCTTAATAGTTGGTAGAAGACAGAGTAAAAGGATAGTCTATCCACATAGTTCATGTTGTTTGTATTTGTTTTGTGAGGAATCTCTGAGGTCACTCCAGCTGCTGTAAGTACCTAGCCAAGTACATGCCAAATGGCACATTGTACTCAATTATTGGTCTAATAAGGGCTGAGTACAGTGGGACTATAATTTTCTTGGCTCTGGATGTCATACCTTTACCTATAAGTTGTGCCACATAAAAGGATTCCTTCATCACTTTGGACACATGATGGTCAAAGTTCAGGCTACTGTCTTTTTGTGTACTTAGATCTCTCACCTCTGAGTGTACTCTAAGGGGTGCACTATTGATGTTGTAATGTGCAGGGGTATTTGACTTCCCAAAGTGTATGCTAATGCATTTTTTTTTTTAATTTAGTTTTAGGCATAGGTGGGTGGTCGTGGTGGGGCAGCGGTTAGTGTTGCAGCCTCACAGCAAGAGGTTCTCTGGTTCGATCCTCAGCTGGGGTACTTTCTGTGCAAAGTCTGCATGCCTTCCCTGTGGTCGTGTGGGTTTCGTATGGGTGCTCCAGTTTCCTCCCACATCTCAAAGACATGCTGTAGGTGGATTGGACATTCTAAATTGGTCCTAAGTGTCAGTTCATGTGTGTGTGTGCGCCTTCTTTGGAAGGTTGGGTGCCGGGCTGGCAACTCGGCACTGTAAAACTCCACTGCCAATCATGAGTGGACAGGTGATCCACTGTGGTGACCCCTAACTGGGAAAAGCCAAAAGAAGAAGAAGTTTTAGGCATAGTTCTGGCACCAATCATTTGTCTGATTTAGACCCTCCTGAAGGATATCTATATTAGTGTGGGATTCAGTGATTATCCCCAGCTGAGTCATTGGAAAACTTTGTCATCCACAGGCCTTCCACATTTGCTTTGACTTCAGATAAGTATATTTTGAACAGAAGTGGTGCCAGTACTGAACCATGTGGCACACTACTTACCCATTCATCTCACTCTTCAGTTTATCACTATCACACCTAATAGTACCAGCCTTCACCAATTTAGCACATGCATTCATTAAATCTACAATTTTTTTTCTCACGTACAGATCTACATGGCCTTCTTGCTCCTTACATAAATAAGTCACCATCCTGTTCTCTTCATAATAAGAATGATTAACACACAATGCTACCTAATCAACTCCACAGACTTCTCTTCCCCTACTCCTACAACCAGAGTAACAACCGCCAGATATAAGCCACCCCACCACTAGCATGTAGAATATCCCCCCAGAGTATCTGATGACAATATTCCGATCACTGTGCTGGCAGAAAAGACTCACTTGTACCCCCACCCTCAACATGTTATATACATCTGCATCTGTGAACAGATGGTGGGCATACTGGGTAAGATGATTGTGTAGACAGTGATAAAAAGGGCCTTATACCACTAGCATATCTTACCTGACTGATACAGTGCAAAAAGGACTACAGAAATATAAACAGCAGACTGTGGGACAGAGAAGCTTTATTATAAAGCATTCATTATTTGGACATAACCTACATAAAGCATTCAAACATAGGGAAACAAAAATTAAAAGAAAAACAAACCACAAAGCCATAGCTCTCAAACTCTCAGCACAAAAAATCTGGACAAAGACAAATATATTGTGGGGGGGGCAAAAAATAGGCCTTTAGGGGCAAGAGGATGCCATGGATTGTTGTTTTTAAATAGAATGAAAGTCCTTTTGTGTTAACATGCATTTTCTGATAAACATGAAATGTGAAACTCAAATGTCTGTCATCATGTAATGAATTCAGTCCTTACTGATTTGCCACAAAAATTCTGAAATTTTATGAGGAACAGACCAAAAATCTGAGGCAAAAATCTGGACAACTGAGAGGTATGTGCAAAACACAGTGAACCCTATAATGTTATTATATACATTTGACCTAGCAAAAGAAAAAAAAATAATCAAGAACATATGAAAAAAACACTAATGTAGACAATAAAAAAAACACACTAACCCCCACACCCAGCCTCTTCCCAACGATGTTAGAGTCCCAAATTCTGGCATCCTTTTAAGAACTTCTTGTTCAATGTACAAGTGCACCTGTCTCAAAAAGTGTCATGTGACATAGATACCGATCAATTGCTCTACTTTTTGTTCCACTATTACCCGCGGTGGTAGCGTTGTCGCCTCACAGTAAGACGCTGTCCGGTTCGATTCTCAGCTAGAGTGTCTTCTGCATGGAGACATGCATGAATGGGCGTACCTTCTTGAAGGTTGTGCATCAGGGCTGGTAACTCGGTATGTAAAACTCAACTACCAATCATTAGCAGACAGGAGTTCTGCTGTGGTGACCCCTAACCGGGAAAAGCCGAAAGACACAAACAAACTTCTTGATTAACTTTATGAATTCTATTGAACCATTCCACTGTGAAATAAAGTAAATGAACTACTTCCACTGCCAACTTTGTATAATGACATATTCATTTGTAAATCTATTCATGTTCACTGTGTTTTCTAATTTCTTATATCTCATGTTTCTGCTGTGAATTATTTCATGTGGGCTGTGTTTGATAATGGTCACTTTTGATCAGTATACCACCCTGATAAACGTACATAAACAATGTTTGGTTAGGAGTTACTCTGCTTTAGGCTTGACAGGACAACTGGTGTTTTAATGCATCTATACTAGTAACACCTGATGTTTCTTTCATATAAGGCTATATGTTTAAGATCACATCAGATCAGTCGTGGGGTCACCCTTATGAAAGTAGATGACCAGAGCTTTTACCCACTTATATAGCACAAGACAAATTGAAAAGCTTAAGCTAAAGAGCTTCAGGAGTGTATTTGTGAGACAGTGTTTTATATTGACAAGGAAACAATGTGGCATACTTATGGAACTACTGTTTTTGTTTTTCTTTTTTTTATACATCTGAAAGACTTGCTTGTATGTGATCTCTGGGTTTATGATATAGACAATATATGCGGTGACAGAGGAAGCTTAATATGTTTGCAATATCCTGAGGGTTTGAGTAGGTGATGTTATGTACCAGTTTGTTGCAGTGATGGGCACTGTCCCCAATGCTCCTGATGTAGCTGAAGAAGGACTTATGGTTGTCCTTGCTGGCGATAGTGATTCTCAGTTTGTACTTTGTCTTGGTGGATCTGATTTTACTTTTTACAGGACATTTTCAGTGTTTTGCATAAGTACCTAACAGCTATTATTTTCAGTACAATGGCTATAACAACAGCATTGCTTGATAGGGTGTGTCATTCATCTGGAAACTCCAATACTCACATGTGGAATTATGGTGATAGATGGAGCTGTAATTGGGAAGAACACCTTGCCTGACTGGAAACTTACTGGTGAATTATTGAACTTCTGTTCTAGTTATAGATAGTCGGTAATGAGTGCCATCTTCAGTGTACCAAAGCTAACTTGGATCAAAGGTTAATAACTATCTGTGGAGTAATGTCATCAGACCTAAGACTGTATCCTTGCACCACTATGGTCAGTAGTACTATCACATGGTCATTATTTTATTTTACTTATTTGCATTTTTAATTGAGATATTCAGCTTGCCTCCTTTTAACATAGTCCTGAGCAGAAAAGCTCCACATAAACTTTAAGCATGGAGTTGTTCATGAGTTGAATCAGAGGACTATGAAAGAAGCTGGACAGACCTATGAAACCAAAATTACAACAAGGGTGTTCTTGGCATGTCTAGGCAATGCTTCTGTTCTGCAGGGGGTCAGGTATTTTAGTTAGCTTGTATTATTTAAGTTTCTTTACCATTGGAAAAGCATTGATCTGAGTAGAACAATTTCACATAGTCTGGGAGCTCACATTCAAACTGAATAGCACAATACATGTTCGAGTGCAATATCAGTTTTAGTACCTGAAAAATATGACAATTTCATTGTAGTAAATAGTTATTACATTAAAATAATCAATAATTGCAGATCAGTCAGAACAGCAATATTTACACAGCAGTTCCAAATTTACTGTGAGCAGCTTAACTGAGAAAAAATGTAAGGGAGACGGGAAATTATTTACATTACTTAAGCTATCTTGGAGATGTTAGAACCTGCATAAGACAGCTGTAAAATACATCAAGGTTTTTAAGGAGAATTTGAGTTTAGGAAGTGTTCTGGGGATATTGTTCCATAGTGTGTACAGGCAGACAGAAGTGATTCACACAGTTTTGGAGCTAGTAAACAAAATCTGTGGTGACGTTTTATTAGGACCCATGGTTGGACCATGACTGGGAAATCACTGGATTTTGCTACTAAGATTTTTAAGGGAAAGTCTGTCTGAGAGGCAGCAGTAAAATTGTAATTTTAACATATTTAAGCAGAGTGACTCTATAAGAAGGTCTGAGATCTTTTGACCTCTATCCATTTCCTAATTCCTGAATGAACCCACTTCAATACCTCAACAGTCAAGGTTATATAAGGGTCTGTACCTGAAAGGTTCTCAGTGCCTGCGATGTTAGCAAGTCAAAAACTTTGCTGGTGCATGTGACCAGTGACAGAGATGCCAGAATGCTAAAAAAGGTTTTCCATGCGATGCTAGCAGGAGAGCCTCTAGATCTGACTGGTGGGTGCTGACAAGACAGGAAGGTAGATATCAGCTTCTAAAGTCCAAAAAGAAGGGCTGGGTGTAGGAGTTTGGAGAAGCTATGGGGAATGACAATGGGCTGGGCAGTGATTTATGGTTATTAAGAAAATAAATTCCATTTTTAAGAGATGAGACTAAATATATTATACCAGTAATTTAGTACAATGTCCAACCATTAATGTGATTCCATACAGTTAAACAAGAATAAGAGATAAGAAGATGATAGTTTTGTTAAAGGTAGACACAAGAAGAAACTCAGGTTAAGGTTAATAAACGTTCCTACCTAAAATTTCAAGTTGCATGAAATATTGTATATTTCCAGTAGTTAGAAAATCTGGATTCCAGAATTTTGTAGTACTTTCTTGAAAAAAATGAAAATCAGTCACTAAGAGAGACTTTTTTGAGATTCTGACAAACTATCCAGCGGTTTAGCATGTCAGTGAAACATTTTCAGGACAATGAAACATGTCCAGGACAGTAAACATTCCTGAGGACAGTGAAACATTCCCAGGACAGTGAAACATTTCCAGGAGTGTGAAACATTCCCCAGGCTGTTTTTGGCAATGGTGGAGTGACAAACTGAATTCAGCTAGGGATATTGATGGGAGGTGGAAGGAAGTGCACTGAGCATTCCAGAGCCTCATGGATATTTTTCCTTTGTGCATGCAATGCTACCAGTAACTGCTATGAATGGATCCATGTATGTTGATAAGGTCACTATGGTAACTCAATAAGTCTGAAATGGCAAGGATGAAGGAGTGAATGAGATATACTGAGAAGTGCGGAAGGCATTGCCAATTGCTGCATGTCACAGTTAGCCATCCCTTTTGTCACTGCTTATATGATGGAGATAGTGCCTTTGGATCGGTAAACTGGAATAGGGGTTCCTATTTTCAAATGAGGTGGTAAAATGGTATATTGCTATAGAGGGATGAGTTTGTGTTATATGTCAATAAAGAGAAAGGAAAAGTGTTATAGTCCTGGGCTAGTATTTGTATGTTTATCACTATGGATTAAGAAAATAATATTGACATGTTGCTGGTGACCTCAGGATTAGGACAGTGGGCACAAAGAGATGCTCTTTACAGAAAATGCTCTATATAAAAGGTTTGTTACCTAAGTTGCAGATGAGATTTAATTGTAGGAAATGAAAAGGAAAAACTAAACAAGTAAAAAATAGGCAACTATAGACAGTGAAATAAAAAAAATAAATAAAAGCATAAATAGGGATGTGTTTTTTGAAAGATGAATAATGTAATGTTGCACAGAATGGCCTTGACAAACGTTGGTAGGGTAAAGGAGAAATATAACCAAAGAAATGAAGTGTACAGCTGATAAAATTATCAGTGCAGGGTTTAAGAAAGGAACAGGTATCATATATACCAGAACAGAAGATAAAAAAAAAAGAATTGAATATATTTTTGCGTACTTCATTTCCAGAGATCTGGGGGTCTTGGCAGAGTTCAGAAAACACAAAATTGACAGAGAGATGCACATATATCTGTTGTAAGGTGTGTGTGTGTGTGTGTGTGTGTGTGTGTGTGTGTGTGTGTGTGTGTGTGTGTGTGTGTGTGTGTGTGTGTGTGTGTGTGTGTGTGTGTGTGTGAAATAGAGAGAAAAATAGAGAGAGAGTCTCTGCTGAAATTATTGTTTCACAGATACATATTGGTGTGCAGATTTATAATGCAGAGTGTGAGCTAATATAGGGATTTAAAATGACTGTATCAGGTAACACTTAAAATCTGACATGGGAGGGTGGCCCAACTGAAGCTAAGTTATTTAGGACATTCACACAGGCAAATAAGACTGCAGTTTTTATTTTGACAGCATCCTTGAAGTTTTGTAAATAAGCAGTCATGACATGGCGGCCAGTATAAAGTACTGAGACACAGTTGTTCTGCTCTGCAAGCACTTGTCCCCAGATTTGTGAGGTGATTCCAAATAGTGAGGTGCACAAGTCTGCAGGTGAAAGGTGAAGTAGCATATATTATTTCACAGATTTTAACGGTGAGCCACCAAACACGGCTGTTCAGCCATTGCTGGACAGGTACAGAGTACCTGAGGTGAGACCCAAAAATTCATAAAACAAAGCATATTTACTTATGCAAAATTTTGCATAAAACTAGCAAATATTTTTTTTCATTCCCTTAGAACTGTACGTGAGCATGTGTGTGCATGTGTGTGTCTGCATCATCAAGGTGCGAATGCACAGATTGATTCTCCAGGTGAGGTCACTAATGCAACATGGTGGTCTAACTCAAAGATTCCCAGCAGCTGGTGCACAACAGCTCCTTCCTGCCTGTCAAAGTGTGTGCAGATGTCCAGCTGCTGCTCATGCATGGAGATGGGAGGAAGCATGTAGATGGGGTGGCAAACGATCACAAAAAAAACTTCTCATTCACAAGTGAACAAAAACACAGCTAACCTAAATTACTACTGTAGTACTGGAAAACATTCTTTCATGTGGGGGCTTCCTCTTAATTTTATATATGCTAAGTGTGAGGGTAAAGGATTAATTCCTCTATATAGTGCAAATAGTTTTGCACAAATAGTGATACCAACAACCTACATTACGCTGAGAGGGCCCATGGATAATAGTAACTTTTATAAAGTTTGATTGGCAGATGGAACCCAGTTAAACAGCTATAAATTAATAATAGAGAAGTAAGTTCATGACAGTGTGATACTGACACCTGTCATGTGACAGGCTGGTGCTTACCTTGGCCTGCTTATTCCATGCCTCATCACTTTTGGCACAGATTTTGTCATCCCAAAAGTCAGTTGTCCCTGAATTGAGAGGATGCATCCAACAATAGTTTATAAACTGCAAGAAAAACTCAGCCAAGCTAGAGTTTTCACTGTGTGATACCTTAAGCCTCCTGTAATGGAGGCCCATATGCAAAAGACCTCTTAGGAATATCAAGAGTTTCAAAAATGTCATTTGCATATATTCCCATGGGCCTCCATTTCAGAAGGTTTAAGGTATCATACAGTGAAAACTCCAGTTTGGCTGAATTGTTCTTGCAGTTTTTTTACTGAATAGTTTGTGTGTGACCTTTTTACTCTTTCATTCATTCCAACAAAAGTTTATCACATGAATGACAACATCTAAGAAAAAGGTGAGAAAAAAGATGGCAAGCAAGAGTTTGCATAAGGAGGTTGACAGGGTCACATAATTCTGAAGCACCATAAAGGAATGGATCACCATTTTATTCATTTCTAACTATACTGACCATTAAATCAGCTGGAATTATCTGCAGTCTTTTGTGCTCTTGTGATCTTGTTTGTACAACTATCAGTTTTTGTTTTTCTTTATCACTTATTTTGCAGGTCTGATTTTCTTCATCAGAATTTATTATACTCTCTACGTCTTTGCTTTTTGGAGGGTTTTCTTCTTCTCTTTTCCGTTTCTTTATATGATCTTGTTGCTCAGGTAAACATGAGTCTTTATGTGGTCTCTTTCTTCTTCTCTTTCGATATTCTTGTTCATAATTTGCTTTTGATTCACAGAAAAAGAAAAATAGTAAATGAGCATATATAAGGATTTTAAAAGGAGATAGGTGATGATAGGTTAACTTAAAAAGACACAGCAAAAAGCATAAGTACTGATCATCAAGGCAAATCAATAATAAACACCTGTACTGCCATTCAACATATGATATTGCAACATTTTCTTTATTTATTTATTTCAAATATTTAGCCATGTAAGGCCACCAGGTGCAAGTGATTCATCTGGGAGACAATCAGAATAACTGCTGGGATCTGTGAGTCTCATACGTGAGTCTCACACTATTCATACACAGATTATAAACATCCAGCAAAGATTACGGGACAGAGATCATAACCAGTTCAGAGATAGTTATGATGCTTGCAGTCCCAGACACCATTGATGATCCCAGCCTTACATCCCCATTGCACTGTCCAGTTAAATGACCTTTCAGCCAAATGCTGGCTGAGGGAATGTGACCTTGGACTACAGGCAGTAGCTCATTAACAGCTCATGGCCTTTTACTCCTCTCCTCTAAGTGCCAGACTAAGGTCACAGCTTTATCTCAATATACTAAGTTACTAGATGTCAGACAGAAAAGAGTCTGAAGAAAAATGAGACAAAACATGTTCTTAAAATGTCTACAATCTTCTTTTTAAATGAAGTCCATACTGGATATTTTCTAAAATTAGCAAATAATAGCTGATTCATTTCTTTAATACAAGTATGCACATCACAAAATGCTGCTGGCGTATCAAATAAAATATCAGATCAAATTAAAAATGCATTACCGAGCCTAGCATAAACTTATTACAATAAAACTAACCTAGTACACTATCGAAATATGCTTATTATAACAAAGTAACAGATTTGTGGCATCAAACTGGCTGGATGTAAAATCAATAAATAGGATAAATCAATGAAGTAAAACACAATTGCATTAAAAGTAAATGTTAATTTTGTATTAAAATGGGTTAGCTGCAGAGTAAGCCTAATAACATGAAGAAATCTTAAGGGACCCCTAAGGTTGCCCGCTACCCTTTCTTTCTTTTTTCCCCTCCCTCATTCTTTCTTTCTTTCTTTCTTTCTTTCTTTCTTTCTTTCTTTCTTTCTTTCTTTCTTTCTTTCTTTCTTTCTTTCTTTCTTTCTTTCTTTCTTTCTTTCTTTCTTTTTTCCCTCCCTCTTTCTCTTATTCCTTCTTTCTTACCTTCACTCTAGCTTTCCTTCCTTTCATTGCCATTCATAGCTTTTTCAGTCTGCAAACCAGTTTTCTGCAGTCTTATATACATCCACTTATAGTACAAGTATTCACTAATGAATGTATGCATATATCATCTGTCTATTTGTCCTCGATTTATAAATATCTGTCCATATAGTATATGTTGACCAGATTTTCCCGGTGGACTGAGCACATGAGTGACACTTCTTTTCTCAGATGAACTTGAAGATCACATTGTAACTAAATGGCAAGTGCTTGGTTACACATGAGCCAAGTTGGACTTGAATGATTCAGACTCGTCATTCTGTAACAAAACCTTTAATAATAACTATGTTATTGCACTACTTTTATAAAAGTAGCTTCACCATGCAAGAATCATGTCAGACACCATTAGGCTTCAGTGCTACGTCCCAGAGTCCTAAAAATTACCTAAATAAAAGTTATACATTTTTGTTATACTTATGTTACTGCTCAATACTAGGAGTCTAATCAAAATAATTCCACTCCCTACAAGCTCTCCTCACCCTAGAGAATGCTGACATCTGTGTGGTCACTGAGACAATGTGGAGAGCTACCAGCAGTGCAAGGTTATAATGCCTTCCACACATTTAGATGAGCTACTACACAGACAGAGACTAAAGGTGGTGGTGCCTCGATTTACATTAAAAATAAATATTCCTCAAAGCTGGTCTGACAGGAAAATCACTTGAGCTTCTTCATTCAAACTGCCATAGGCAAAGTCCCATGCCACTTCCTTGCAAGGTATAGGTCCCCCACTATGTCCCCAGAAACCCATAACATGTATTTACGCATATTGGAAACACTCACCATCCAACCCAATACCATATTCATGGGTAACTTTAGTTATCCCATTATTAACTGGAAATCATATATGACACCAAGTGTACAGGCACAGAGATTCCTGGATTTTGTAAACACAAACTCCCTAGATTAGAAGGAGCAAACATACTGGATTTGGTCCTCACTAATATGGGAGAGTGCAGTCTTCTCTGCTATGATCAGACCACAAAATGGTCTCATCTGCAGTACAAATAAAACATTGAACACCAGCTAACCCTGGAATATTCAGGAAGTACTCTAAGGCTAACTTCCTACTATTAAGTGATAACCTGGCAAAATTTCAAGCCCCCATAAACCCTGTGAACACTGCTATCTACACGGAATTGTTCACAGAATCCATATACAAGCATGTTAATAGTTGCATACAGGCAGCTGTACCCACCAGGAAGAAGTTCACAACTGACTCAAAAAACAAGCCACCCTGGTGGAATCCCAAAATCAATCGGCTATATAACGGAAGGAAGAAATTAATGGCAAAAATTAGGAGATGTTGCACCAGCAGGATATAAACACTCTCATCAAATGAATCAAACAAATAAAGTCTACCAAAGACAAACTTGAGGTGAATTTGGCCTCCCAGACCAAGGACAACTGCAAGGCATTCTTTAGCTATGTTTGCAACCTCAAAGCCAATGCACAATCATGTGCAGAGCTCATTGCAAATGGAGCCACCTATATTGAGCCAGAAAATATAGCAAACCTCCTGGCTGATAAATTCAGCTCCAACTTTACTTCTCTCTCCCCTTCAACCTTCCCTCAGGAAATATCATCAAATATAAATCCCCCTACTATTACTAGGGAACAGGTCCTTAATGCTCTCTCTAAGACCAAGAACACTGCATCAGTGGGCCTAGACAATATCCCAGGATGTCTTCTATACAGCATGAAATATGACCTATCAGGACCTCTGTTTAACAGTAGCCTACAAACAGGCTTTGTGCCTCATGAATAGAGAACAGCAACAGTAATTCCTCTGCACAAAAGCTGGCTATTTACAAACCTCGGAATCTACAGAAACCATAAGTCTCACCAGAACAAATTATCATGGAAATGATCAATAATGACATAGGAAAACTCCAGACATTGGACACAACCTAAATCTGCTTTGTCAAGAGAAGGTCATACCTATTAAACCTGATGGACTTCTTTGAGAAGGTCACCAAGGCAATAGATGAGGAGAAAAGAGTGCATACTGCCTAATAGGACATGGCTAAGGTGTTCAATACAATTACCTACTCGGGTCTAGTTGACAATGAAATTGTATGTGTGTGCAAGTGGTTGCAGGTTAAGGTCAGAATAAGGGCTAAGGCAAGGAATCTTTTTGTGTGCATATTTGATTATGTGTGTGGCATGTGTCAGAGTTTCTTGTTCAGTGGTGGTATTAAAGAAAGGATTTTTCAAAGGTATGGTGAACGTTTGGGGATACGGATAGGGGTAGGGTTAGGACTACCACACATTAGTAAGGTGCTGCAGGGGGGCTTAACATGGACAATTTAATTGTCTTCTGGCCAGATCACTTAACAGATATCTTTATTACATTCCCATCCACTGCTTTATTACAGTTCCATCCACTGATATGACATCTGAATGTTCAGATTTATGTCAGAACAGCTTATTATTCATTTTACAAATTCTAAGGCCACACGGTCAGATGTGTCAAAATCCATCATATCTGCTTACTTCAGAAATCACTGTAGTCATATTAAAAAGAAGTTAACTTGCATAAAATTTCACATATATATGTAAGCAAAAGGGCTAGAAATGTCTCCTAGGTGTTTTCCCTCTAGACTATTCCTATAAATAGGTTTCTATTCAATAGGACATTCCGATTAGACAAACAGAAATAGATAGTAAAGGAGTTTCTATCCTTGCATTTTCTAATCCCCTTGCCCTGATACATGTTACACATTTAATTGGCTGAGCAGGACAGGTCAGATTTCTCTGTTCCTCGCACGATGCTCATCACGATGCTTATCTTAGCCTTTGGTATCTCTGGACTTTCCAATGTAAGCTGAGGAACATAGTCGCTCCAGCAGGCCCTGGGTCTGCCATCCCAGCAAGTCATGCCAGGTATAGTTCCCATTTCAATTATCCTCACTAGTCACCAAAGTTATTTCAACATGAA